>NC_134703.1:164481701-164654201 GCF_043290135.1 Rhipicephalus microplus
CACGTATAACTCTATCAATTGTATATGATCGTACTTTCACGCATGGAGTGGTATCAAGTTTCCTACACTATTGAAAAAATAAGTATGATGCTTTTTTACGCGCCTCGTTGAATTCATGAGTGCTGTTGGTGCCGTGCGAAACTAAAAAATGCGTGGGCTTACCAAGTATGTCGACACCAAAAAAAATCATTATTTTTTTTTACTCTCTAAGGTAATCGATAAAGCAAGACTGCTTGGGAAGCAGAGCTCCTTGTATTCGTGACAAATTGGTAGTATGAAACAACACGAGACACACATGGAAGTGTGCGGAGCATCGTGCGAGTGCCTGACGATAAAAAAAAAAAGAGAGGCTTTTACTCTATACTAATAAAACAAAAGAAAACGTCATTCCTGCATTGCTTACAACAATCTTAGGTTAAAGCAATCGCTCGCGACTGGCCGCGGGCGGCTATAGGCTTGGCGTGCGCATGCGCGCGAGCAAGACCCCCGTGATTGAGGAGTAACTTGAACGCTGAAGGAGAAACGTTTCTCCTTTGGTCCTTGCCGCGAGAGGGCGCGGCAGGTAAAGCGCCCGAAAGGGAGGAAGTCGCTGCGCCGAAGGAGGAACGGAGCCCGTTTCTCCATTCTCGCTCCCTTTTTTTTTAGAGTGTATTCGTTCACTCAAATTAGGAACGATACATTCAAAGAGGACTGCGAAGTGTGGTGGGTGCATTAGACAGGCTTTCTTAAGGTATTAACGCCATAACATTGTCTTTCTGGGCCAGTTGTAAAGTTATCATTTGCCGTCATCTATGAAAATAAAATTATAACTTCATGAAGCCAGTCAACAAATAAATCTGAAAACAAGCATGCCCTTTAAAAATCACACCCTCAGCGAATGCACGAAAGTAGCGGACGAAACGTTAAGACAAGGAGCGCTAATGCGATATAACACAAAGCTGTATTTGTGACATTGTTGTCCGGTGACTGAATATAATTTATGATTGATCAAGTTTGTCAGAAGTCTAAGCAACTTCCATAGGTGAAATCAGTACAACACAACGAATATCAAGGTAAATTGGAGATGTAATTACTAGCAAACTTGTAGGCACAGGGATGAAGCTGAATTAGCAATAAGGCACGTACAGGTATACAGTTTTGACTCTATATATACACTCTTAATCTGGTCAAGCTTAAAAGGCAAAATATAACCACGAGTAAATGCGCCGCAGAGTGGGGGGGGATATGACCTGAATAAAAGTGTTTTTGAACGCCGTAGTCTTTTTTTTTTGTTTCCTCATGTGTTCTTTTCTGACACTGCAACCATCATCGCAGCACGCTTCGCTGTGTTCCGCAGGTGCATTGCAGATAATTCGCAATAGCGCAGTTAGCAACTGTCTTTCTTACAGAACCAAAATGAGCCAAGCCCAGATGCAATCATTGCGGTCTCCCCATTCTGGGCGTGGCCTTCTTTTACAATGACGTCACCGTCAAGAGAACACTTCTGTGTATACTGTGATGATACCATAGTGGCTAGAAGAATAGCGGTATGCCGCATGTTCACCTTCCATCAAAAAAGACAAAAAAATCTGAGTAGAAAAACTTCCGGTTGCCGTCATATGCGGGTATAGTCACAGGACAAGAACAGAAATGTCCCTTATGACGCCATTCTTAGAGCAGCACATCAGATTAGGTTCTAGTTCTGGCAGTATAGTGACGCTGGCGAAATGATGGAACCACGAAGCGGTATCACGGGTATCTGGCGCCCCACGTCTGAGACACGGGCCAACTATACGGGTGGCAAACAGAAATATTGGTGCAACGCTGGACAGAACCGTTCCCTTTCAGTGAAATTTCGGCAGTGGTATGGCGTCATACGTCGCGCTTCTTCTCAGGTTACTTTTAAGTTTCCTTGTTTTGATGGTGACCGGAAATTATGCTGCTTCGCATTTGAGAGTATATATAGATATATGGAAACACACGGCGGTGCTACAGCCATACTTTTCGTGTGCAGATAAAAATGATAACTGAAGTTTTATTCTGAATCCGTTCCCGCAGTTGTTTGGCGACATTCTGTGCTTGTTTTAGAGTGTTTTTTTGTTACTTCGTTGTGGCCACGCTGAAGCTAATCCGGGCCCCAACAGACAAACTGAGGCTTTTGTTTCAGGCCTTTCTCGGTAGATGTTGATATCTCAATGATTCTTAGAAAATTAGGACGCCGATAACAAACTACATTGAAGACATTTATGAATCACCAACTCCGTCAGCTAAAGTATTCAAGACACATCAGGAAGTGACGTAAAGAAGTAAAAAAGAGGCATATGGATTTCGAAGCTCAAGTTGCAGCAAAAAGAAGAGACTTGGTGATGTCCAAGCAAAAGGAATCAGATCGAGCAGACTGTTTATAGCATCGTGAGGTCCTAGTGAGGTATTTTCACAACCGTCGTGCTCAGTTATCGTCCCGCATCTATGTGAAGAATGGCTGTTCGTGGCACGACCACATATTTTTCAAGACATTCCACAACTTTAACAATGATGGCAACAATCCAAATTTGACCCACTATAACAAACGTGCATGACGCCTAAACCAAAAACACACTCGGGTGCGCTTATCGGTTAGGCTCGTACAATTGAACGTTGTTAAAGAACCAACATCGACACTATAAATTATCAGTTATAGCGAAATAAATGCGAAATTCGGGTGGTCATGGTAATTTTCAGTGACAGTTCATTCTTTTAAAACGAAACGCTAAATACGAAAAGCACCACGATATCGAGTCTGACTAATAAACATTTGGTTAGCGCGAGAATCAAAACTCGGAAGTTAGCATATAGAGAGCAATATAAATATCAAAGGGCAATCCACAAAAACTCCAGTCGTCGAGCGCCAAAAACGAGCTTGGTTTGTTCCTTCAACGCATAAACCGAAGCTTAATATGCCACAAGACAGGTAAGCATTAGCTATTTTATGATGTATAGCGTGGAACAACGAGGTTTTGTATATATGAAACGTTCGGGTGAGGCCGGAGGCCATTTTCGTCATTTCGTTTGCTTTTATCTGCACTGTCACAACTAATATCGAGTATAAGTAACTCATTACTGGTCTTGATGCTACCTCGTTAAAACGGCCTTCGACTGCATTTGTGAAACAAGTACTGGTCACTATAACTGTGGCACGTTCTCACTTCATTCATAAAGCGAGAAATATCACAGTTTCCCCGCAAGGGCCCCACGACGGATGTCGTCGCAACAAATTAAAATGTCACGCGAACAAAGGCTAGCAGCTTACTCTTTCAGGATGCTAGTTCTCGTAACTAAAAAAAAAACAACACGAAGCAGACAAAAACCCGAGCTGGCTTAAATTAACCAGGGCGCGGTGCTGTCAGCGTCGCGACCCAACTTGTATGCTGGCCATCTCTCAGACGCTATGATAGCTTCCCGATGTAAGACTGCAACATGTACAATTGTATTATCCCACAGTTGATCTCTGCAAATAAACGGCACGTGAGAGGTATACCACGCCTGGCCCGTCGAAGTGCGGAGTTCGTGACCGATGTATATGCGGCATTTCTCAGGGACCTTCGGACGCGTCTTTTACTTGGCAGAAAACGCATGTGCGTTCCATCTCCGCCTGAATAGCGATTGTCTACAGCCATCGCATGCACTCTCTTCTACATAAAACGTACGCTGGGCGAGACGCCCTAATCGATTTGAACTATCCATAACGGGAGCTCACGGCAGCATACGGTAACGGCATGCACTTACTGCAATATAAACTCTCGGGGAAATTATTGTAGGTGTTAACTAGGACTTCTATACCACCACATTTCGGTTGTAACTAAAGATCAGCGTTGCGTAACCACCTAGCAAGTACGTTACAAAGAGGTAACTATATCAGAAGCAGGACGTCTACACAACATCCACATGTACATACAAACGAAAGTGCATAAGCAAGTGAGCTGCAGCAACCAATGAAAAACAGGCGCTGAAGAGCGCCTCTGAACCAAGCCCCACTGATAGGTCCACGAGATAACAACCCAATAAAATTAGCGGAAATGACCTGATAAGTATGATACGTGTTTTAAACATCAGAATCAATGCAGAAAAAACAAATGCCCTTCACTAAGATTAACCATGGATACATGCAAACCCGATATTATCGTATACTAACGGAAGCCTGGGTTCATCCACAAATCGGGGACTGTAAAAATAATTGCCAATGCACATAATTTTTATGTTTAAATGTGACCGCCTAAAATATCACGATGGCGGCGTGATTGTGACAAACTTAAGACTGCTTTCAGATTTCCATCAGATTACATTCTCTTTTGATATTGCATGGACATTACAAAAAATTGTTGGCATATCCCACGTACAGGGGGAATCTATGATATGCGAAGCCCGAATGAGGAAAGTTGACATGTCACTGTATAGAATTAGCCCAACGTTACGAGGCGGACGGACGTATAGTACACATAAATGCAAGTAGAAATGTTATGCGAACTCGTGTATTAATAGTTTACATGAAAATACGTCGTTTATAGTCGCGTGAAGATGGTAACATTAACATTTGCAATATCATTATACCAGCTGTGGTATTTATATTAGGCCGTGCATGGCTTCCATGTCATGATCTTGTTTGCGCCAGGCATTTCTGTTCATCGTCAATGCACGCCACGTAATACTAAATTTGGTATGGGAATCTAGCAAAACGGCTGCGAAAGAGCTCTGAGCGTGTCATGTAGTCATGTTGTACATGACACGCATGTCATGATTATCATGTCTGGACGTTTCACTTAGCTTCGTCGTCTATTCATGTCACTTAAACCAAATTTGGCATATGGGAAGCTATCGAAACGGCCACGGGCTCACTATGAGCATAGTATGTAGTCATGTTTTACATGACACACATGGCATGATAATCATGTTTGGACGAGTGATTTACTTTCATCGTTCGTTCGCATCACGTAATATGGAATTTGGTATTTGTGAAGCTATAGTGAAACGGCCCCGAGTGCATCACGAGCGTGGCATGTACGCATACTCTTAGATTACACGCATGTCATGATTATCATAATTGCACCAGTCATATTCTTTCGTCATCCATTCACGTCACGTAACGCCAAGTTTGGTATATGTGAAACAAGTTAAACGACCACGAGCACACCATGACCGTTGCGTGTAGTCATGACTTACGTGACATGCATTTCCTGATTTCTACGGGCCTGTCACGTATGTTCGCCATGCAGTCATGTTATAGCAGACCAGTTTTTCAATATATCATGTGAACGAAAACACCGCAAGAGCAGCAAGACCGTGACTTGTAAATCGTGACATTCATCACATACATGTCATGATTTTCATGTTATGACTAGTCAGTCGTCATACAGTCATGTTGTGCCATACCAATTCTGGTGTAGATTTCGTTATCGAAACGGCCAGAAGAGTTAAAAGTCGTAGGCGGCTTGATCGGCATATAGAGACGATCCAAGTCACCGAAGTTCGCCAAGAAATGCTGCGCATTTAAAAAGACCAATTGCTCATCAAGAAGTACTATTGGGTTTGTGTTATCACCCCTTTTGTTGCACTTCAACTTTTTTAAGCAATTTGCAAAATTCAACGTACTACCCTCGTTCTATTTGCACGACACTTCCAATTGTACTAGTTGGAAAATTTGACACGCGGAATACTATATGGATAAGCGGATAAGTGAAGTGAACTAACTCATCCGTGGTGAAGAAATCTACAGGGTTGTGCGGGACCTTTCGGTGTGACCAAGGCTGCTTAATGCAATGAACGTGGCAACAAGTGATCCATGCGCACTAGCCCAAGCAGTGATATTGCCTTACACTGCAAGAACCGCGGCAGCCATTTTGTTAAGCTGGAATAAATATGATTCCTTTCTTAAACAAGAAACCAAAAACATATGTAGATGTCATCGATGCTCTCTTCATTGCGAAAAGAGCCTACATTTGTGTTAGTTGACTCTCATCAGCCTTATCGTGTAAAGAAATAAATTTCTTAGACGGCCACCTCAGAATCCTTTCGGGATTGTAACACATATATGTGGTGCTGCCACATTATCGCAATTTGTATGATTATCATTTCGATGACTCCTTGTTAACGTTTACAAATCTTGTAACTTCAAGAAATAAACAAACTTGGACACCTGTGCTTCGTGTGCACGCGTGTTATGTTTCTAACGAGTTTTCTTGTTCGCGCAGTTTAAACATGTGTTCAAAATTGCTGAATGAACGAGAACAACAACATACCTTATTTTTTAAAAACACGCACACGTACACGTATACGCTCGAATGCCTCCCCCCCCCCCCTGCTCTCCCCATTGTTCTTACGTGATGCAAATTTTCATTTCGTTGTGAGGCCAAAGTGGGACTGTCAGAGCACGGCAGATGACCTCTGTTGTATTGACGCAGCTGGTGACACGCGTTGCTGAATACACTCATGAAAAAAATAAAATGTCGCGACGCAGCATGCTGACCTAACTTGCAACGCCAACACCACACTAAATTTCTTTCTTTCTTTCTTTCTTTCTTTCTTTCTTTCTTTCTTTCTTTCTTTCTTTCTTTCTTTCTTTCTTTCTGTTCTCCTTCTTCCTTGCTTTCTTTTTTCTTTCTCTCTTTCTTTCTCTCTTGTTTGCTTTCTTTCTTTGTTTCTTTCTTGCATTCTTTCTTGCTTTCTTTTTTCTCTTTTTCTTTTTTTCTTTCTTTTTAGGAGCGCAGTCCTTTTGGTCTTGCCATGATCCGCGTCAGGCGTAACCAGCAGTATCTTCCAACCAGTATAATATACGGCATGTCTCATAGAAGTACATGCAAACTGCAGTTGAGTGAGGATAATACAGATGGCACTGTACCGCTGCACTACGATTGGCTGCTGCGCGAGCTATGCCTGGATGCGCGGGGAACAAGTGCCTCTCTCAGTTTTCTGGATCGTCGCCGAACGTGGGGGATCGTTGGTAGGGCATGCGCGAAGCAGAGCGGCGGGCGCGGAGGGCCGCAATGACTCGTGCTCGTCGCCCGACAGACAGACAGACAGACAGACAGACAGACAGACAGACAGACAGACAGGCAGACAGACAGACAGACAGACAGACAGACAGACAGAGGACGGGCGCATGCACGGATGAACGGACGCACAGATGGACGGACGCTTCGTGCCCCTCATCATCGTTCCCTCCGTGCATATGCTTTCTTTCTCTCTCTCTCTCTTTCTCTCTTTCTTTCATCATTTTTTGAAAAATTGAAAAAAAAAGAACGCTATAGTTATTTTATACAGATGATATATGCAAACGAAAGCATATATTAACGTCTCAGGTATATAGTCGCCATAATGGTCTCTTTTCGGCTGAATGCACGTGTGCCAGTGCGTGGTAAACGTTACTGTAGTTGATTTCCCCCTATCGTAAGTTTGACTTGAACAATTAACTACCCAGAGTAATCTACAAACGCGCCTTATAGTGACCAACAGTCGTGCTGTTGGTGTACGACAATCGCACTGTTGATGAACGAGATAGTCACCAAAATTACCACCTTTGCTGCAAAAGTGAAAATAAGCAAACAAAACTAAAAATTCATAATTGTAAAAGCGACTTGTAGAAAAAAAAGGCCCAAATACGCTTATAAGCGTATTTGGCCCTTTTATATATATTGTGATGTAACAGTAAAGGCAACCTTTATTAGGCCCGGAAGACACGATGAAGCGACCACGCCCAAGGCACAGAACTCAGACAAGCCAAGTCCCCACAGCAGAAGAAGATGACGACCACTCATGATGATGAATATGTGTAAAGATAGAAGATGTGCTTAATGAATGCCTACAATATATATAATCAGCGGACTTATAGCAACTCTGAGCAGCAGTAAATTCTTGTTTTTGCTGTAGCGCGCACCTACAGTTATACGTAGTTTTTATAACCAAATACGTCGCGTGTGTTCTATGCTGGCAGTTGCTATGTATATTTTTAATCAGAAAAATGTGCTTTTAATTTAATAATAAATTTCTTATAGTAAATCCGTAAATTTATCTCAAAGCAAGAACACCCTGCTACGTAGAGTTTATTTGTTGCTTAGTTGGGCCGGAGTTTTCCAGTGACTTTCTCTGCTGCTGAACTTACTGAGCTATTACATTACAAAATGTCTACGTACGTTGTAAATAACAAGTAAAACATCTACATGAAGAGAACTGACCATAATGTCGAAAGCAGTCGAATACAGCATTTGTGATAATATCTACGCATGAATTCAGCAACAGAGTCAATAATTTATCGTAAATTGTAGATACCAACACTTACGTAGCGAATACAAATTAGGAAAAAGAGCACGCTTTTCATTTTTTTAAATAGTCAACTACTTATACTCAGCAACCTATAGTCTTTTTTCTCGGAACACTTTTAATAATTAACAAGAAGAAGATTAATCAGGAAGCTAATATCATCGGCCCTAACCACTCGAAGGGGGTGTCAGACAGATCTTTCCAAATTCCAAAACATATTTCTTGAACTCTGATGTAGCAGCACAAATTAAGCATGTTCCGCGTATTACTCATTCTCTGGGTAGTCAGCCCGGACGAACAAATAATTATTTTCTTTTCCCAAACGTGTGGCATGAGCTCGAGCTTTGAAGATATACATGCATCACTCCCTTCACGGGTTGTATCAAGAAACGCGAGGCTGCAGTGCGTGAACGCTGACACAAGCACTTCGCACTTTATCCATTTGAACGACATTTATTGAACAGTACTTTAATGATTTCACCCCTTGTGTCCCTCTATTTTGTATGATCCACCTGACGAAGCTCGAAGCCTGCTGTCAAGAGTACCGAATTGCTTACATTTTGCTTCAATTAGGTGCCGATACATGCTCACAAACATTTCCAAGGGAACTGATGGGAGCGAGTATTAACAGGTGCATGAACGGAATGCATGCGTATACCTGTATGCTCTTCATTTGCAAACGTACAGTAAGTGCGCTGACTCAGCTTTGGTTTTGAACAAAATAAACTTCGATAATGATGGCCGTGGCAGTGCGTCAAATCAACGCGATGCTATAGAGCAATTCCTTATACCTGATGATATGGAATTCGAATACGGATACAGTAAAATAAATCATTGTTTGAGTAAATTACCCAACCTCCATATAAGCCCCGTGGGAAACGATTCAACTTGGATGTCGTGAACGTTTCTAGACCAACATTGATCGAAGAGGAAGAGAGGAACGAAGTTGTAGAGGCAGAATTATTCGAAGGATATGATCCCGTGAACCATTGATTGAATTTCAGTCATGTGAGCTTATAGTGCATCACACATACAGTGTAAGCAAAAACTATCCGAGTTTAGGGTTTTTGTGGCTCATGACCTCTGAAAACTCTCTCGCGTTTAAAATTACTACCTCGTGTAGGAGTAAAAGGTGGTACATGACATAGTTTTACCACCACCTCTCAGGCAAGTACTAAAAGGATGTCAAAATCCAGTTTTACCACGTAGGGAGTTTTCTATCACGTGATTTTTAACCTGCGTTTCAGAGTTTATTACCACGTGACTGAAAGGTGCAGCTGCTTCGGTGGCTTTTGCCCCATGCCCCCCATTGTGACGCTCTCAGTGAATCATGAAGGTACGCGAAGACTACATATCTTTTTTTTTATCGCCGTGCCTCAGGACTGACCTCGAGTCAACGCACTTTCACTGGAACTGGCGGCTGCATAAGCACAACAAGCGAGAACAGCATTCTGTGAACGAAAAAGAAAAAAATACGGGGGGGGGGGGGGATCTTAAAAGAAGAAAAAAAAGAAAGAAAACCTGCTGTGGAAAGTTGTCCTGCATATTTTCGCAAATTGTTGGCTTTTGCTCACCGGTGCCCTTGGAGACAGACGGTGCAAGAAGCTCGGTGTCTGTGTGTCTGGTTGGGCTGATGGATCTCACGTGTTTCTACATCATCGAGCGATTGTGCGCTTCCGAGCGCCTCCGAACCTGCACGTCGCGGATATCTCGTTTCCGAGCCGAATCGCGAAGATCTGCCAGTGGTAACAAAATCAATCTGGTGTCATCGTCCGTGCTTGCCTACTGGAGAAGCAATAAGCAAAATGCTTCACTCTGTCGTCGGCACCGAGCCGCGGCCGCCAGTGACCAGTGGGAGTGTGTCGCCGGGGCAGGTGAAAGAAGCATCGCAAATATTTTGTTCCACAGTAGGCGATGTCTGCATGAGTAAAGTGCTGCCCGAATCGCCCACCTCATGCACCAACTGTTCTCAAACATGTAGCGCGAAGCCGATACGAGGCCGACGGAACCAACAAGCGGCTGCCGGTGAGCACGAAGAAAACCCGGACGGTGGTCTTTCGTTGGAAGTATGCATACACCGCCCCGTCCCCGTAAGATAGCGGTCACGTGTTCATTTGTGTCTGAAATGACGACGAAATTCGAACAGGATATGTGTTCTGTGATCGCCAGCTGTGTTTCATCGGATAGCCGTGCTCCTCGAAAAGGCCTAGTGCGCCGTCGGTAAGAAGCTTGTGTGGAGGCGTGCACCGCTCCACTACGCCCGTTGTGATAAATACGTGCTGCTACTGCGTTTGTGCACCGTCGCTCAATGAAAATCATTGAGCTACCATGGTTTGTGCGTACTTAGGTATATTTTATGGACTTGTGCATCCGCAGTGCTAACACGCGTGGGGCCATGAGCCCGGTGTGCCAAGTAATTATTGGATACTCAAAAAGGTGAGACCGGGTAGATTTAAAATAAAAGGTCAGTGTGACATTTAGTGCCCTGCAGCCCACCTTAAGTTTACGCTTGCACCTTCAACCGTTGTTGTTAATCAATGCAAAAAAAGAGCTCTCCTACCAGTACTACAGGGCCGGTCAAAAAGTCGTGCCTATATATACCGGATTGTCAAAGTGTAGTTGAGCAACGCGTGCAGTCTGTTCTAGTGGTGTATTATTCTGCATTTGTTGTGTGTGCGTGTTTGTCTGTATGTGAATCTATGTGTAACCAATTCTGCCGTTTAATAAATTCAATCAATTCTGCTATTTGATGAATTTTCAACTTTAAGCAAATTCACCCGTCAATTTTTATTTTTTATACTACCGGAAATAACTCCCGGAAACCACCTCAAAAACCTTGTGAAGGCAGTAAAAATTTACTCTCTCAATACTCGCTCAAAACCTCACTGGGGTAAATAATTACTACTCTCCCTACGTTCAAAAACTCAGTTAGGACGAGAGTAAATTTTTACCTCGGTAGTAGGTGGTAAAAGAAACCCAGGAAAGGTAGTGCGCTAGAGGACAAATGGTTTACCCAGTTTTTGAGGTTATTTCAGGTCATTTTCGTTTAGTGTGATATATAGTGTTCAGATTGGACGTACCGCGCAACACTATGAAGTGGCGCCATAGACGAACGCTGAGACACGTCGTTACTGATAAAGTTTTCGAAAAATACTGCAGACGCACCGTTCCGCATACTTATTTTGTCTTGAAAGATCACGGGAAATTTTCCGATTGAGTGTGCGATATACAGCTACAGGTATACTTCATGTCCGATGTGGGAAGGACAAACAACACTAAATTGGAGTAAATATGAAGCAGTTCAACAACCACTTCAGGTAATTTTTTCCCAAAGTTTGTAATACCAGTTACGAACAATCGAATCTCGTTGAAAAAAAAAAAGTGGAATCTGGTTTATTCAACTACACCTCGCACTGGGAAAAAGAACGTATCTTCAGAAATACGTATTATCCCACACATGGATCAGCAGCATCGTATTGACACCACACGAACTATCGGGTGCCATGATTGCTCTTTTATGGACAAACGCTGGCCTTCCTCGTAGTATATTAGCTCTGAACTGTTTCAGCACAATTGCAACAGCTGGGAACATGTCACATGCACGCCGTTTTCGGATCACATACTGCCAGCTAGAATACTGAAACAGGAAGTATGAGATATATAAAAATATCAATGAAAGCCGACTTACGCAGCCGTGTTATCAAAATTCAAATGAATAGGAGAAAGCATCAGCCGTATGAGAATACATTGCTACTGATAGCACGTCGGCTGGGAAAAGAAAAAGCAAGTGTATCATTGTTAAAAACGCATTTTGTGGAGTCGCAACAACTTGATTGCCTATAAATCTTCCCCATGCGAACACGGGAACATAATGTAAACGAGACTTTCGTGTTAAGGGATACGCCTGTTCCTGCTTATTAATTGCCCCAAATCATTCCTCATTCAATGCTGAAGACAGAGACTTGAAGAATTTATACCTCGCAAATTATTAGGGTACACGAAGAATTTTTATTCACTTTCTTCATCACGAAATGCATCGGCCGCCGTAAACAGAGGCAAGTATTAAACATATAAATGAACAAATACCCCACCCAATGCAGTATAGGACGGCACCATAAAAGCCTTCTCACAAAATTAAACGTGATATGATTCCTTTCATAGGCAGCTAGTCGAGATCATTATAGGCAGGGGTGGTCAATGTGATCTTCAACCTTCCCACAATCAACGAGAGCTATGGAGCCCATTGAGGAGACGATCACCGACCGATGCGGTAGTCAATCCCCGACAAGACTCGAGGGAAATTAATGAATAGGTGTCCTTCGAGTACAATCCCGGTTTTACGCCAACGCAAGCACCTCGTTGCCAAGCTTACCTGTTGCGGGCTCGCTCCTGGGCTCGCACCTGGGCGCGGCTACGGGAAAGAATCCGTGCGGTGTTTGCAGGGCGGCACGCATCATCCATTCGGCAGTGGCGGCGGGCCACATGCAAAGCAGGCTCGTCGGCGCCGCCGGCACGGCTGGCGAACTCATCAGCGCCTCGATCGAGAAGCCCATCCCGCGGTGGTGCTTGGGGGGAGGCGGCGGGGGCTCGCGACTCAGCGGCAACGGCTCCATTCCTCGCATGGCCGACGACACCGGTAGACGCACGCGCGATGGCAACTCCGCTACGCGGCCGCTTTCGCACGCTCTGCTCAACCACCGCGACGACCACCACGCTCTGGCCTGCGCTAGCTACGGCGGCTGAGGCGCGAAAGCAGGGCCGTTCCCCGGCGACGGACCGCCTTTTCGGCCCAGGCACCGCCCTCGCCAACCGCGTGCAGCTGACGTCAACGGCGCGCGCTCGCACAACGCTGCGATGGCCTCACGCCCGGCCTCCTGCTGCTACCCAGCCAGGTGTACTGGCCCGGCCCGCTCGACGCGACCCGTGGGCTGTTCCTCGGATTTCGCACGCTCGCTCGAGGGGGTTCACCCCTCTAGCGGGTTTCTTTAAAAGACGCCTATACAGAGAGAAGGAGGTTGGATGAAAAAAAAAAAAAGTTTACCCACCTTGTTATTGACCTCTCCACCATACTGTTCTCTCCCGGAGAAAAGTTAAGCGTAGACGAAGGGCGCTTGATCTCTGGTACAGGATCAGGTCAATTACGTTTACGTCTGTCAACTTAATGGATCAGTGATTTATCACCATTTATGTGGCATTTTTCCGATTGGTCAATTTACAGTTGGACATTGATTTCATAACCAAGCGGGGGGGCGAGGAAGAGGGCTATGGGGCGATGTTGAACACTTGCTCTACAGTTGTACCACATATTTTCATTAAATATGCTCTGTCGGTTGGTTTCCATGACCATGCAGTTGACCCCAATATCGCGCTTATTCACGCTATATGAAGTTATTAAAAAGGTCGCTTGTGGTTTACTTTCTTTTATAATGTTTTCCGATCACATGTTATAGCCCGTTGTCACAACGTATTCTGTTAGGGGGGTACTTCGTTTTCTTTCTCTGTAATTGCTGAGTATAAGTTGCTGAGCATAAATTGAACGTATAAGTCAAAGGACATTTTCCGTGTAATGAACTGTCTTGTGCATAACCAGCTTAGGGTCGTAAATGCTTATAAAGCAGGATTCTTTGTGACAGCTCTCGATGGGTGGATTTTGCAAAACACTAATACAGTGGTACAACAGAATTTTCGTTTCCAAGAGTGTTCCCAGAAAAAGGACCCAACAGGAAGCGTTTCAGCTGTCAGAGCATCTGGGTCCTGATCGCCTTGAAAAGAGCGTACGGCAAACAATACGGTGTCATCTTGACCTATTCTTCATTGTCACAACACAAGAACCGAAAGTATACCTTTGCGAGCAATAATTTCAGGAACTTGACAGCATAAGGTGTCTGTTCTGCAAAGTATGCTGTCAACTTTATGTCTTAATAATCCACATTTACTCGTGCATTCTGAAGAAATAGTTTTAATTCTAATGGTGACCCTGAAAATTTTAAGGCAATCAGTAGAGACGTCGATGACTTGTTTTATTGCATTTTAAACAGGCCCAACTAATGTGCAGTGTAAAAGAAGCAGTCACAAAATATAACACCGAACCTAAGCTCACTCAGTGTTGTAGAATGTCGCTGGAGTCATTTCTATACTTGATCCTATTTCACCTTAATAACAACCTTGTGCAATGAAACGAAAAGCTGTATGAATATTCATAGGCTTGAAACTATAGCACTGGTTTGGAGTGATCTTTACTTGAGCCATGTCAACAGTGAACTCGTATGCATGCGTATCGTAAAAGGAACGGTGTGCTCTGCTATTTTTTTTTGTTATTTTCACAGAGAGCTTGTTTTGGTCTCTTGTAACAAGTATAGTGTACCAAGGTGGCGCATGTTTCGAAGGCTTCCCGTGAAAGTGGACTAGCACATGATAATATTCTTGAGTTGATGAAGGTGCACAAATCACAGTTCATGAACTTCTGCATTTATTTTAGAGACCAGCATGTTTGTTGGTGTTTGACCTTCATAGATCAGACCATTTCTGCCGTATTCTTCAAGACACCCAAAGGAGAAAAAAAGAAGAAAAAGGCGATGCTTGTACTAAGCTGCGCAAGCCTTAAAACTGCAAAACCGAAAGAATCTAGGGAATAATCAGGGCTGTTTCTACGCGTCCAATATATTTTTAGAAGGTGTCTCAGCACCAAGCAGCCACGTCGTGGTGGTCTAGTTGCTAATGGCGTATTCGGTTGGCCGCTCTGGTCCTTGGCTAAGAGTCTCCAGATGCAGAGGCAGCTCGCAATCGGAGCGTGAGAGGCATCGTACCAACTGAATACATCGGTGATCTCAGAGCATTCAGAGCAGCGCGTATAGCGCCACCGTGCAGCCAGCGCGGGAAGCTTCCGCGTAAACAGGGCTGCGCCTGCGCCGCTTCACCGATTGGTGCCATCAGTTCAGTGGATATCTCTGATATGTCTATAATTTCTGATATTATTTCTCTCTCTCTTTCTCTCTCTGACATGTTTGTAGGTATCGAAAGCGTTCCGAGCTCAGCACATAATTTTGGCGATCGTTCTCGTGCGAGCTGTTATCTTCAAGACGATAGTTATAGCGCGAGAACAAAACGACGACACAGAGACAAGAAGCACACAAAGGACACGAGCGCTAACTTCCAACTGAGTTTATTGCGCAGAGCGCGAAAATATATAGAGGACACAGTAACCACGTGTCCTCTATCCGGAGAACTATATAATAAGGCAGAGCAGGGCCAGCGACAGGATCTGAGCAACACCGATACAGAGCGTGAAAGGATAGCCGTGATTCCATACAAACACCAGATATCACACAGACTCAAGAAAATCGGAAAAGGAGTTGGAGTTCGTGTCCTGTTCTCTGCACCGTTCAAAGTATTCAGCCTCACAAAATCTACAAACCCCCTGAAAACGCAGTCATCAACGGAATGCAGGGTTCAACATAGAAACAGGTATGCGGCATGATCCCGGGAAGTTATCTATAGGACCCCCTTTTCACCCGGTGCTTTTTATGTCGGAACGACCGGAAGGTGTCTGAACGATCGACTGAGAGAACACGCTAACAATGTTAGAAACAGGAAAGATAAAGTTTTCTTGCTCAGAAGCTGCACTAAGTGCAACTGTGTGCCCCTTTTCAAGGACACAGCGACGCTGTACAAGCACAAGGATCGTCGAGGCCGCGCAGATGGAACGCAAACAGGTGTCTTGAATTAGCAAGCCCTCCATGCCTCTGTTCGAGAAGGAATTAAGGTTCCTCGAAGGTTTTGGTGCGCGCAAGTAGTTATAATACCTTCACTTTCCTGTTTCGTTTCCTTATAGGCTTTTCTTTGCCCTTTTCTGTGCTTTTGTTTTTTGTTTTTTTTGTTCCCTTACTCATGTTCTGCTCTTTGTGCCATATGGTGTTTGTCACATGATTACTGTCTCCTCTATATATTTTTGTGCTCTGTGCAATAAAATCAGTTGGAAGTTAGGGCTCGGGTCCTTCGAGGAACCTTAGTATCTTCTCGGACAGAGATACGGAGGGCTTGCTAATGCAAGACACCTGTTCGCGAGCCATCTGCGTGGCCTCGACAATGACTCGGGTGCGCTCATCTTTGTGCTTGTACAGCGTCGCCGTGTCCTTGAAAAGGGGCACACAGTTGCACTCAGTGCAGTACTGAGCAAGAAAACCATCTTTCCTGTTTTTAACATTGTTAGCGTGTTCTCTCAGTCGATCGTTCAGACACCTTCCGGTCGTTCCAACATAACAATCACAGCATGAAAGGGGGTTCTATAGACAATTTTCCGGGAGCATGCCGCATACCTGTTTCTATGCTTAACTCTGGATTCCACTGTCACTGCTTTTTCAGGGGGTTTGTAGATTTCGTGAGGCTGAATAATTTGAACGGTGCCAAGAACAGGGCACCAACTCCAACTCGTTTTCCGATTTTTTTTTTTGAGCATGTGTGATAACTGGTGTTTGTATGGAATCACGGCTAACCTTTCACGCTCTGTATCGGTGTTGCTCGGATCCTGTCGCTGCCTCTGCTCTGCCTTATTAGTCCGCAGGATAGTCTCAGAAACGGATGCGATAAACGCCTCAGGGAAACCCGAAGCCTTAAACCGGGAAACTTGAGCTTTGAAGCTCGCAGAGATGTTGTGGACGCACGACCTATTTAAGGCATTCTGAAGACAGGATCGTGCTATGCCTCGCTTAACTACCTTCCTTTGAGTGGAAGAAAAAGAAAGTAAAGGTTTCTGCGCACGTGGTTCATCACACCAACAGATGTGCTGTGAGCCAAAGAACAGTCTTAAATTCAAAAAGCGTAACTTGTCATTCTCGCGCATTTCATGTGTCAACACAAGACTCTTTAAACAATCTTCAAACACACCTAGCGTTTCAGTGAAACAAAGAAGGGTCACAATTGAGAAGAATCAAGAAATCATCCACGTATCCGAATACTTTGACGACATGCGAGCCTTCTAACTTTTTCTGCAGTTTATTGCCAATTTTTGCCGATATAGTAGATCACTGAGTTGAGGTGCTATGCTTGAGCCGATTGAAATGCCTTTTTTCTGCAGATAAATGTCATCATTCCATTGCACGAAAGTACAGGTAGGGCACAGCAACACCAGGTCAAGAAAATGTCGCGCACTGATGCCAGTCTTTAATTGGAATTCAATTCCACGAAAACTTCTATGTTATCCCTATCACATTCTAATACCTCATCGTGAGGCAGTGAGTAGTAAGGGTTCTTTATGTCAATTGAAAAACCGAAAACATTAGATTGATTTCACTGTTTCAAAAATTCTATCAGTGCCTGCGAGTTTTTTATCAGAAATGGGTCATCAATCTTTAGACACTTTAGATGGGTCTGATTAAACAAGCTGAGTTGCTTTTGCCGCGTTCCACTTTCTGTCACAATGACTCGGAAGGGCATGTCGACTTTATGTGTTTTGGCAGAAAAAAAAAACATGCTGAGCCCAATTTTGTCACTTTTGCTAATATACTGCGCTCTTTCAACTCTAGCTTACGACACATTTCCTTGGCTTGCGATTTTACTCCATCTAGATGAATGTCGGTACAACATTTGAAAACAGAGCCAATAGCTGTGACCGCCTTTTCTAGGTATACAAGCAATCAGGAAGAACAGTGAAACCACCCTCCTTATCTGACGGCATGACACAAAGTTCATTGTCTCCCAGCAACTGGGTCGTCTTCTGCAACGAAAGGCTGGTGCTGGTAGGCTTATCCCGTAGGAGTCATCGTCGAGGCTGCGCAAATGCATGCACGTGAACAGGTGTCTTGCCTTAGCAGGCCTCCTTTGTCTCTGTCCGAGAAGGAACTAAGGTTCCTCGAAGGTTTTGGTGCGCACAAGTATAGTTATATTACCCTAACTTTTCTGTTTCGTTTCCTTATAGACTTTTTTTGGCCTTTTTCTGTGCTTTTGTCTTGTGTTTTTGTTTTCTTTCTTACTCATGTTTTGCTCTTTGTGCCATATTGTTTTTTTGTCACATGTTTACTGTCTCCTCTGTATATTTTCGCGCCCTGCGCAATAAACTCAGCTGCTAGTTAGCGCTCGTGTCCTTCGTGTTCTTCTTGTCTCTGTGTTGTCGTTCTGTTCTCGTGCTGTAACTATCGTCATGCCATACCAACTAGGCCAAGCTGCCACACTGCTATCTTGAAGTCAAAGAACGAGGCTGTCTGCGACTATCTGTATCGATAGCATGGAAGATTTCTACGCCTTTGCTAGCCGCCTCGTTAGTGAAATTGTGCATGCATGGCTTCGTAGATGTGAATTCGCCCCACACACGCTCAAAAACGCCAGTAACAACGCACGTACACGAAGTTTTATGCGCCCGGCGATGTCCCCTTCCGAAATGCACGCTCGCGCCCCTCACCTTGTTCACCTGTCGGCAGCCACCTAATTGGCCGGCTTGTGTCACGTGTTCCGTCCTCCCGGTCGCGAGTTTGCAAAGGCGAGCGGATAGACCCCCTATATGCAATGCACTGCGCCATGCGCCTTTCCGAGGCTCTCGGAAGCTGCGCGCTTATTGGTTCGTGCGTGATGTCGTCAGCAAACATGCCCATGACGATGCTGCAGGCATCTGCCAAACAAGGCTAAATAGGTGCGCTGTGTTCGCTGAAGCGATCTTGATCGTGAAAGACGTCTTCAGCTTATTTGGAGGCACGCGGAAACCTTCAAGTGTGCCGAAAAGCGCTATGAGCGCGCTTCTATCAACGCGGTACTTTACTGCCACCGGCAGTGCTAGTTACGTTTAAAATGAGGGTAGGAGACACCAAGATATGAACAGTCATATCCGGTGAAGATTAAGCATACGCCGAGAAGCTGGTCTTGGTAACACCTTTTTTTTTTTCAGTTCCGTACAGAACCATGAAATACTTGTTTACGAGACCAAGGTGCAGTCAAGTTCGCAAACGACGCTCGGGCAGGCGCAGCTTCGGTTACTACGCAACCCAGCGAGAGCCCGACTATTGCTGCTGTTGCACAGTGCCTTTAATGCGCATAGACTTCAGAGGAATAAATTAAACAAAAACAAAAATTAAATCAAAATCCACAGCTTCGAGTGTTTGTCGATAGTTATAAATTAACAAAACGTATACGGACGCGTTCACAGAGGCTTCACTGCAATACTGATGCGTACTTTGGTGAAGGCATGTGTGAATCTTTTTGATCGAGTGCTAAAAGTAAGCATCATGTTGCAAATCACTGCAGTTAGTGTGGGGAAAACGGCAGTGTATACATCAAAACTGCAATCTGAAACTGTTAGTTGCTTGAGCTTGCATTCTTTACATGCCAATTCATTGACAAATGCCCTGTGAATGAAGAGAATAACCACCTGCAGTTAAGTTGCGCATAGTGATAAAAAATGCACCCTCCTCGGTATTCCTTTTTAGAGACAAAGCATGTTGGCGTAAGGCAAACAGATTATGACAGTGTACCAAGTGCACGTGACAGGGAATGATACATCAGCTGCATAATTGTGATTGAATGTGTGCGATGCAGCATCTTGCTGAGAAATTACATGGGCCCTTTGCAGCACTGCTAGTTCTCGCTTCATGTAAAATAATATAAAAAAAAACTTAGCACCTCAGATTGACAGGTAATGTTAGATTTATGCGAAATATTCTGACATTAGTACCATAATTATACTCAAAGGTGTAACTAACAAAATGGTACAATGCTACGCTGTTGACACATATTTGTTATGCATCGTTCAAAACATACTGAAATTTTGGTAATCTTGGGAAAGATAGTTGACATTTTTTTTTTCAATGTATGCTAAACTTGGCCTATCGTACAAGTTGCTAACATGTGGTATGAAAAGAGACTGCCCATAATACAGATACACAGCACTCTTCTTGTCGTCATTTATAACTTTATTTTAATTCCCCAGTCCTCCCAGTTCCCTATGCAAGAAATCATTTGTCTTTTGCAGCTGCTTAAGCTATACTTCACTTCCGTAGTACTTGTTTTGAAACCTCCTGGGATGACAAAGGGGTACTGGCAAAGAAAGCTTTATTTTCTTGCGTCAAATGAAAGGCCCAGCCTCAAATGATTTAGAAAATGTACTGCAAATTGCGAGTACACTCTGAAAAAAGTAACTACAGCACGCTTTTAAAAGGTAGTTTCCATTTAAAAGCTATAGTCGCCTTGAGATTGTAACACAAGATGAGCTTCTCGTCATGTGCTTGTGCAAAAATTTGTGAAACTTGCTCCGCTGCTACACACTGTGGCTCCATTGCCGACCCACAAGCAGCCATTTCGATAGTTTTTGTGACGCTGAGTGGTCATTTTGGTGCCTGATGTCATCACCACTATAGCCAGATTGCAGCATGAAGTCCCTGGAATTGCCTGATGTGCCACAGGAAACCTGACTATTATAAGAAATGACATATGTTATTACAACTTTATTTGCTTCTCACTTGCTCAGAGTCACCTTTGTATCCATAAGATTCGCATGGCCGAGTAAACTCGCCTTGAAAAAGTGGTACCGTACTACTTTAAAATGTTGGCTGTGGAGGCCAATACGAAGGTACCGTTGAGGCCAACGTACCGGGTAGTCTTTAAATTTCCCGGCTGGCTTGCCATTTCGACAAATGGCTGGCGTGCCATTTTGACCCTCTATGACTCGCTGCATAGTATAGCGATTCTTTCATCAGTAGCACCAAGTCCCGAACCTTCCTTCTTGGTACAGCTGTATTCTGTTTTTAGGGGCGAAAAAGGAATTTTATTGTTCACCACGTTACACACGAATTTGGTTCCACATACACATACAGATTCAGTTTCACAAAATTATGGCACTTAACATTTGTGTTCACAATCAATATATCACATTTTGGCACTCAATTGTTCTGGCACCCTACACAACAAAAAGTGGGGTTTTTTAGGTAGTTCTCAGGCCTTAAATCGGCGATCACGCCAAGACAACCCGGTTGTTGACGATTTTAATGAAAGCATAGGACCATCGTTTCAGGAACTCCTCCTCTCCCAGTGAAAAAAATTCCGATTCCAAATGGTCCGTTACAATATTATACAACCGCACCAGCAGAGGCCATTGATTTTTACGAGCCTTTGCTTGACGCACAGCCAAACCCGTGTTTTTCCACAAAACATACATACCAGCGGTCAGCACTAGACGTGCCAGCACGCCGTTTGGACATCTTTTCCTTTTGACAAATCTTTCTACACCCAATGGGTAGTACGCCCTGTCCACGAGGGACCAAAAGGTCTTGGCCACTCGACAGGTTAACAAAGCGCGTTCGTTGTCCTCATACATGACACAGTGCACGCACGGCTCGGACCGAACGTAGTGCCACTTGTACATTCGGTCCGCCGTGGGCAAGACGGACCACCCGTAACGCCACACCACATCCTGGATGCTGCCCGGCAGCCAACTGGGCGTCAGCAACACCCACGGAAAACCTGGGTTTTTGGCCTCACAGCCTGAATTTACAAGTAGCTCTTGAGTGAGCTCCGTGTTACGCACCTCCAAGATAGGGGTGTCCAGATTTATCGCGGCATACGCTTATAAATCGCTACTACATGCCTGTAGAAGGTCGTCGGGTTCATCGCCTTCGGCCCCACGGTTTGCGTCGGCATGCATGAACAAACGACACTGCACTCCCAAGAAATACGTTGCCAGTTTCCTGGTGGGGTGTTCCTCCTGAATTTGCAGGACCTTGAGGGCCGTCTTCAAAGCATGCGTGTACGCGAGGGCGACTACCGAAGGGATGTTCCATCCGCCCTTCCCGCGAGGCAATCCCAAATGCTCGTATTTAACGAGGACCGTTTTGGCATTCCAGAAAAACCTAATTATTTGGTACTTGACCTTACGCGCGATTTGGTACGGCATGACTACCGAGTTTGTCAAAAACCACAGGCGCCCAGTAAAAACGCCCATGAGTAGATATCGAAGTACGTAGTACGGAGAGCTAAATTCAAGGGCCCTGGTGTCTTCTTGTTTCAGTGTCTTCACCTTCTCCTCCCAACTGTGGCTGGTTATGCCAGTGGCCCTGTAATTTATTCCTAGGATAGTTACATTGTCTACGACGGAGATTCCGTGTAGACGCGTTATCGGAGATACATTGAAACATAAAGACTTGCGTACATGAAAATTAAGTTTCGCAGCTCTCCATAGGTTTTAAAAACTTGAAGGACGGTGGCGAGGCTGTCCTCACCCATGTGGTATATCGTGATGTCGTCCGCATAGGCAGCTACCTTAAGTGAACCAATACCTGGGGTCTGCAACCCGAGGACACTCGGGTGTCTTTCTACCTGGACAAGAAAAGGTTCAACTGTCAGCGCCGGAAACAACAGGGGGGAAAGGGGGCACCCCTGTCGCACGTTTCGCGTTACCAGAAAAGAAGCTACCGTTTCATTATTTATTGTTAAGTCACTATGAGAATCATTAGACAGTTCCATGATAAGGTACACGAACTGTCTAGGAAAACCAAATGCCAATAGAGTGGCGAAAATATATTTATGTTCTACCCTATTGAATGCTCGAGCCTGGTCTAGGGATATAAGCCATCCCTTCACTTGCCGCTGTCTCGTGTAATCTATTATATCTCTGTTCAGCATGTTCAGGGTTTGGACATTACGTCCCACAACTGAACAGGGCTGCCAGGACGTGATGGGGGATGGCATGACTCCCTGTAGACGCAGGGTTAAGACAGTGGTTAACATTTTATAATCGGTGTCTAACAATTTGATTGTATGCCAGTTGCGTGGGTCCTCGAAGTATCCTTGCATTTTTGGAAGCAGAATAATACTGCCGTTTTTAAATGACGGGGGCAGCGTGTGCCTGCTCGTGAAGCCATTCAAGACCTCACACAAGGCGGGTCCTATTACGTCCCAAAATGCATTATAAAATTTAATAGTAAAACCGTCACTTCCCGGCGTCGAACCACGGTGGAGGCGGCGCATTGCCAAAGTAAGTTCCTCTAAGCTTATGGGTGCAACCAAACTACAATATTCCTCTGAGGAGAGTTGCGGGAGGTTACCTAAAAAAGGATGATTCATAAGCGAGTCCAAGTCAAGTTGCAGCTCATGAGTGCCCATGTTCCCAAAGTGTGTACAAAACCTATGTCGTGCCTATTTAAACTGCCACGATTTTCCAACTGACCGAGTCTGGTACTGTTAATATAATTAAGAACTTCTGGGTGGGAACTCGGTAAATGTCTGACCTGGTAGGAGCACGCTGTGGTGGACGTCAGCGTCGTCAGCCGTGCCACCCTTAGTTTCAAGTCGTTAGCATAAGTCTTCATAAGTAGAGAGGTGGGTTCCCTCTTTCCACTATTCTGATGCGCTGCAGCGTTGCTCTCACCAGTCCAGAGTACCGATGTTTCAACTTTTTTCCTTCTATTCTAGGAAATACGTGCCCGAGGACTCCAACGTCTTTATGCCTGTGACCAACCTGGCCAGAGTATTTCGCAGAAATCACCTTGGAATACAGAGGAGCAACAAGGTCTTGACAAAGCGAAAAACTGTCTAGTGCATGACTCTGCATTGCAGGCCCCATATTCAAGAAAGGAATTTATCTTCGTCACATATGCATCTGATTACGCCGTTGGTGCATGCCTGGCACAACAGGATCTGGAGGACAAGGAGCGCCCTATATCGCTCTCTGAGCAAGAAGCTTAGTCCAGCTCAGACCCGATGGGCCACAATAGAAAAGGAAGCTTGTGCAATCATGTGGGCACTGGGGAAGCTGTACGTTTGGTTCTCGGTGCTAAAGTCACAGTGATTACCCATCATAACCCGCTCAAATTTCTCTTTCTAACCACTCTGCAGAGCGCGAGGCTGACACTCTGGGCGTTAGTACTGAAGTATAACCGGGAAACACAGTGAAAAAGGGGTCTCTAAACCCTAATGCAGACGCAATGTCGTGGTTGGTGTCTCCCAACGATGACGCATAAAAAGAACAGCGAGGTAAGGGCGGTGTATGCTTTGTCAGTGTGTGCGCGCGACAGAGTCAAAGGAGTCCGAGTGACAATTGGTGCCTCACGTATCGAGCCAGCGAATATGTTTGAATGTGTGCTTGTATTTGTGAGGCATGACATAGCCACAGTGCAGCACAGTTGGAGGGAAGGTTTTGGGTTCGGACTTGGTGCCTTCCCGAATACCTTCATATTGTTACCCGCCCCGCTGACACCATGACGAAAGCGGTATCACTGCATTTGGGGAACGGCGACTGTTTGTCGGTCATAAAGGACGTGCATACCAGCGTCTCCCAAGGCGCTTAGTGGTGGCGCCTTACGGGAGACAAGAGCCGAGTCCGGCTGCAAGTGTGGAATGGGCACGTGCGCTGCGCTGTAGGCAACCGAAACCAGAGGCAGAGGCGGCATTGATACGTGGGCCAAATATACTGATGGCCTGTCAGCCCAGCGTTGCAGGCACGTACCCGGGAGGTGCGTTCCCACGGCTCGTCGACGCCGGACGTCGAACGTTCCGGGAACCGGAGTGAACGAGGTTCAGCGGCGACGAGGGGCGGTGGCTCTTCGAAGAAGATCCGAGGAAGGAGGACTCCGTGCCTGCCACCTTCAACAGCAGTCAACCGGAAGTCGAGGAGAGAAACATTCCCGTGTTCTGCTTGGATTGTAAGAGTGTTTGAAGGGGGAGTTAGGGGATAAAAACAGGGGAGCAGGGACAGAGAAAAAAGAGAAACGAATAAACGTCTCTATCGAAAAGATGTCCGAGCGGTCCTTTCGTCAAGGTGCCAGCAAATGTAAAATCTCGTCTTCATCTTCCTTGGCGGCCGCAGCAAATGTCGCGCAACCAGCGAGACGAGTGGAAAAAATAAAACGGAGCTTAACTCTTGTCATACAGTTATGTTATGGCATACGAAGTTTGGTATCGATACCATTATTCGTCGAAGTTCGCTAAGAAATGCTTCGCATTCAAAAGTTGGCAGCGTGCCTTTAACGAAAAGTGGACTTCGGGTCTATGTGTCCAATTGAAGTCTTCTGTCAATCACTGCCCATTAGCAGCAATTGGCATGCTCCACTAGGTGGTGGTGGTGGTGGTAAAAAACATTTACTTCAGAAGAAGTTTACTGTAGAGTGCCGACGTGGCGCATCGGCGTGCTAGAGTGGCCAGACCCTATTCCGGGATGCCAGTGGAGCTGGAAACTGCCCGTGCGCGCTCCACCAAGGAGCGTTGCACAGCCAAAGTAAAGCAGCCGAGCAGGTGCTCCTACCAAGCCTCTCTAGTTGGGATAGGAAAAGGGGATGAGAAAGGGACGGGATTAACTGGGCATGATGCTACGACGTGATATGTGTCGGCGAGGGCATGACAGGTCGAGCAGGTGCCATTCATTTCCGGCAAAAAGTGCCTGGCGACCGCCGGACTGATAAAGGTGTTCGTCTGCAGGCGGCGTAGCAGTCGTTCGTCCGCTTTCTCCAGACCGCGTGCGGGGTCCGGGTAGAGGCTGCGCGAAGCCTTGTAATAAGCCAAAATTTTTGCGAAAGCGCGTCAGGTTGGTGCTGCCAGATTTCGTCTCTGGACATGGAGGGGCAACGGCCCGGATAGGAGAAGCGCGGGCAGCGGCATTGGCCGCATCGTTGCTGGGCCGGCCCGAGTGGCCTGGGGTCCAGAGTATATGAATGGGATGTGGGTTAAAGCGTTAAGAGGCTGCCTCAAGTAGGCGAGCTGCCAGTGGGGCAATAGAACCCTGAAAATACTGAGAACAAGCCAAGCGCGAGTCCATCAGGATGGTGCGTGAGGCAGGCACCACTTGCCGTGCCTTACTCACCACCACGAGAGGACATAAGACGCCCACAATTTCGCAGAACGGACGCTTGGCGCACCGTCGATCGGCGCCCTCTCTGCTTCAACTGTGGTGGTGCCGGCCATATAGCTCGCTATTGTTGGTACCGCGACACATCGCTTCGTCTGTCTCGGCCAGGGTACGACGGTCGTCGTGCCAATGACGACTACATTGTTCGCCATGACGACCCTGGTTTTCGAGGACCTTCAACAACGTGGTCTCCCTATCACGAGTCGCCTCCTCATCTCCAGCTTGATTCCGCCCACAGGTTACGCTCTCGATCCCCTGTTCAGACATCGTCAACGAATCGACGTACTTTTGCTGACCTTCGGGGAACAAGGTCGCCCAGCCCTTACCGGGAAACTAAAGGCGGCGACCTCTCGGGGTGAGGTCGCAGCCCGACCACAAGACGATAAAAAGTCCCCAGTACTGCCGCTATACAGAACGACTCGACGCTGACGAAGATTAACAACGACAAAATGGTGAGTGCCGACCTCAATGTAATTATTGATGGAGAGCAAGTGACGGCCTTAGTCGATACGGGTGCAGATTTTTGCATAATAAGTCACAGGCTGGCTGATCATCTTAGAAAAGTAAAAACGCCATGGACATGATCACATATAAGAACTGCGGGTGGTCGTTGCTGCTCCAGTAATTTTTTACACCCTTAAGGGTGTAAACTGGCTTGTCGCCAGAGGAACACCCCATGGGTGTTTTCAGATACACCCTACTGAAAGGGTGGTAGCTGAACACCCTACACGAAGGGTGTTCAGCAAAAATTTATGGTGTTCTTATACTTCAACACCCTTCTAAGAGGGTGTTGAAAGGGTGTGCGACCTTCGAGTAAGGCATTATTCGAAGGTCGCAGGTTCGGTTCCTGTCTACGGCAAGTTATCTTTTCACCCACATTTCTTTCTTCACATTTACATTACAATTCGGTCTAATAACTTCCCCTATACTTTCCTTGGCAATACACAATAAATTTTTTACACCCTGAAGGGTGTAAACTGACTTGTCGCCAGAGGAACACCCTATGGGTGTTTTCAGATACACCCTACTGAAAGGGTGTTAGCTGAACACCCTACACGAAGGGTGTTCAGCAAAATGTTAGGGTGTTCAACACCCTTCTAAGAGGGTGTTGAAAGGATGTGCGACCTTTGAGTAATGTGTTATTCGAAGGTCGCAGGTTCGGTTCCTGTCCATGGCAAGTTATCGTGTGTGTGTGTGTGTGTGCGTGTGTATAAGCAAGCTTACTGAAATGCAATGCTATTCCTCAAAGCGTTCTTTGTAAAGCCGACTATAGAAATTTAGACTGCCTTTTATACTTATACAATTAAATACAAATATTTAAAGTTAAATAGCATAAACATCTCCGGTATATGAATGGGTGGCTCAGTGAGTCGATACAGCAAGGGTGCTTGGTATGCATACGTTTGTGTAGACACACAAACACATTATATTGAAAACATTATTACCCGTAACAGTGCACACGTCTCATGCAGGATGCAGACATACATATTTCAGCAACTTAATTTGCAGTTACACTTGGTATCGCAAAACCATGCGAATTCAGCCTCACCTAGTTCATTTCAAACTTTCTGATTATACAAAAATAACAGAGCCGCATTGGTAGACATCGTTTCCACTTATTGATAAATATCTTTTCCAACTTCCTAAAAGTAGACATATATTGGCGTAAGATAAATGTCAAGTACATGTACCACAACACAGGTTTTCTCTCGACTGAAAGGAAACACATTTATTATGATATTTCATACATACTACAGTTAGAGCATTTTACCGCCAATAATCGAACAGGTATAAAGGTCAATGGGTGAAGAAAGATGATTAACAGATCAGCCCTCACCCCATGAGGCTTCACCACATATTAAAATTTCAAGTTTTATTTTTCAGCATCTTTCTAGGTAATAGACACAGCATCCATTTCTCAAAAACACACTCTTCACAACAAAATCAAAATGAGAGCCAACAGGCGGAAACGCCCCAGATAGGTTGACCAAAATTTCGATAGGAGAACCTATCTTCGTCAAAGGTGCCTACCCTTCTCATCCTTGGCATATTAGTTTGAAGGGGGTTAGTAAAGACGTCATCTCCTGGTGGTGGCATGTGTCCCTGTTGGCAATCGTAGCCTGAAAAAAAACTATAAAGCAGAGAAGTGCAGTCCTTGCTTCATTTCAAGTTTGGTGGTAGTGATTCACAATGTTCTCAGAGGGTGGAGAAAAAAAAAAGAAAACACCCAAAGTAGGAGCGGTGAGCTGTCAATGGGTGGCCGCTACGGACACGAAAAAAGCAAAGAGCTTGAAAGTTCGAAGCCAGCAGACGGTCCCTGCGTTTGGCCATCACAAGGGGTTGCCGGCGATAACGGCCTATGCTGTTCTCGAACATCTATGAATGGGACTCATAAGAAAGAGGTTAAAAAAAGCGCAAGAGAGAAGCAGGGGTCTACTTTTAAATGCCAAGATGTCAAAGGTAAGCGACACCAGATGTGTTCGGAAGACCACGTGTTTATTGGGGAAGGTCTTTGGTTAAAATATGCTTTAACTATCCCCATAGGTGGCCCGCTCAACAAAATTGCCTCAAGAATTTGGCGGCATGTTGGCAGAGAAATAGAGAAATTCAGAATGCAAAGGAAATAAGCATCAACGAGAGAAACACAGAAAGAAAGGAAAAAATGAAAAAAGGCGGATTGGTGGTAGGCGACACGCTAGCATTAACAAACTAGGAAAGAAAAAAATTGATGCAGAGATATTTGTGGCTTGGCAATGACCTAATGGTGCACGGTAGGAGTGTTTTTTGAAGGGACAAAAGAGGAAAGAAACCTGTGGTTGAAAGGTTCTGGAAAATAAAATCTTCGTAGTTGTGTGTATATAGACACATGTATATCTATAATTAAAATTTTAAAAATTTAGAGTGAATATTGTTATTACAATTTGTAGGTTAGGAGTGATTCCATGTAATACCAGTTATGTCTATTTGAAGGTTGAACGTTCCTAGTCCCTAAATACGGCCGCAATTATGCAATGGCTTTCAGCGATTCCAAATTACCACGTGCAACATTGATTCCTGATGGGTGCAGGGACATAAATTTGTGTATAAATTATGATTTCATGCATTTATTCTCTCGTGGTGACAGTAAATTATTTTGTAGAACATGAAGCTTTGCTTTTTCGAAAGTGTGGTCCTGTTGGTAGAAGTGACCGGCTACTACTTTCGGTAAATTGTGCTTTGTGTCTGTACGGTGGCAGTTCAGTCTTACGTGAATTGGCGGCCCAGTTTCGCATATATATTGTTTTCTACAGCTGGCACACTCAGAAAAGTATATTAAGTTGTTTAAAAGTGCAGGTGAAGCTCTATGTGACCTTGTGAATGTAGTCAGATGCTGTGCTTTTTGTGTTGGTAGCCGGCTGTATATATTTGCAGGGTGAGCACCTGGGCCGGCCACAGGGATCAGACGTCCTAGTCTAAGTTTGCGTGAACAAGCATGTCTTTAAGTTAGCGTTGCAAATGCCACGTGCCATGCATTGCTAATTCCCGCAAAACTTAAAGCAAACACTAGGACATCTGGTCCCCGTGGCCGGCCCAGATGCTCCACCTGTAAAAATATATAGCTGGCTAACAACCTAAAAAGCACAGAATTTGACTACATTCACAAGGTCCCATCGATCTTCATGTGCACTTCGAACAACCTAATATACTGCCGTAAGTGTGCCACCTGCAGACAATATATAGGCAAAACTGGGCAGCCAATTCACGTAAGATTGAACGGCCACTGTGCAGACACAAAAAACAATTTACCAAAAGCAGTAGCCAGTCACTTCAACCAACAGGGCCGCAATTTCGACCAAGCAAAGCTTCATGTTCTATAAATTTCTGCTCACCAAGAGAGAGGAAATACATGGAATGATATTTGATACACAAATGTAAGCACCTACACCGATCACGAATCAATGTAGCACGTAGCAATTCGGAATCGCTCGAAGCCATAGCTCAATTACGACAGCATTTAGAAATGAGAAAGGTTCAACCTTCAAATAGACATAACTGGTATTACATGGAATCGCTCCTAGACTACAAGTTGTACTATTGATGTTCTCTCAAAATTTTTAAAATTTTAACTATAGATATACGTGTGTCTATATACACCCAACTACGAAGTTTTTGTTTTCCAGAACCTTTCAACCACAGCTTTCTTTCTTCTTTTGTCGCTTCAAAGAACACTCCTACCGTGCACCATTCAGTGATTGCCAAGCCACAAATTTCTCTGCGTCTCTTTTTTCTTCTCCTCGTCTGCTAACGCTAGCGTGTCATCTACCTCCAACCCGCCTTTTTTCATTTTTTCCTTTCTCTCTGTGTTTCTCTCGTTGATGCTTATTTCCTTTGCATTCTGAATTTCTCTATTTCTCTGCCAACATGCCGCCAAACTTTTGAGGCAATTTTTGTTGAGCGGGTCACCTTCGGGGATAGTGAAAGCATATTTTAACCAATGACTTTCCCAATTAAACACAATCTCTTCCGAACACATCTGGTGTCGCTTACCTTTCAAATCTTGGCATTTAAAAGTAGCCGCCTGCTTCTCTCTTGCGCCTTTTTGTAACCTTTTTCTTATGGGTCCCATTCATAGATATTCGAGAACAGCATAGGCCGTTATCGTCAGCAACCCTTCGTGATTGCCAAACGCGGGGACCGTCTGCTGGCTTCGAACTTTCAAGCTCTTTGCTTTTTTCGTGTCTGTAGCGGCAGCACACCGCTCCTACTTTGCATGTTTCCTCTTTTTTGCTTCCCTTTTTTTCTCTACCCTCCGAGAACATTGTGAATTGCTACCAGCCAACTTGAAATGAAGTGAGGACTGCACTTGTTTGCTTTCTAGTTTTTTTTCTTTTTCGGCGGCAATTGCCAACAAGGACATGCACCACCACCAGGAGATGATGTCTCTACTAACCTCCTTCAATCTAACATGACAAGGATGAGAAGGAAAGGCACTTTTGACGAACATAAGTCCTCCTATCGAAACGTCAGCCAGCCTATCTGAGGAACTTCCACTGGTCACCCAGACTATCCCACTCTTCACAACAGTTTTTTCTGATCCTAAGGCAGTTTTCAAGGCATTCGAAACACTATGGGCTGTTTGTATAAGCTCTGCACACACAATTTAGCCATGTGATATACACTATGCAAAGTAAATCAGAGTGACTTGTTGGGATTTACACTCTTACAGAGTATAAAAGAAGGAAAATTCGTAACTTCATATCTAACTCAGAATACATGCAACAATCATTACCTCTTGCAAAAAATTAGGAATGTAATAACCGCCAGCACACACTTCGCAGAGCTGCTCAGAAATGGATCTTGATAAAATACCTAAATATTGCAGTGAATTATGAATGCAAAAACACAACACCAGTGCACTAGTAGAGATACCTGGTTGGCAGCAAATTGCTGTACTTAAGATGCATCACGGAAGCAAGACCACAGCCCACAACTAATATACGCTTCAAGTAACCCTTGACTGCTAAACTGAAGGCCGCAAAATCAAACCATGGCTGTGGTGGCTGCAATTTCGATTAAGGAGGAAATGCATGACACCTGTCTGCTTAGACGTGGATGCATTTAAAGAACCCCGGGTGGTCAAAATATCTGATACCCTCCACTGCAGTGTCCCTGATAATTATATCGTGGTTTTAACACGTTAACCTCGATAAATATTATTCTTATTACACTTGACATGACATAAAGCAAGCAGATATTACTATGTAGTTGAAAAAACTCACCATTCAACCCCCCTATCCAAGGAATCACGTTACAATATTCTAGTATGCCTTCTATCAGTTATCATTAACAATGTTAAACATGAGTATGTATCACTGTAAAATATCCGAAATGGTTTGCTATTGGCAAAGTTAGGTATGATGAAGTATGACAGTAGGAAAACACTTGATTGCACTTATGAACTTCCCAAAGGCACTGAAATAACAAGGTAACCAAAATATATTAGAATATTCAGTGAAGGTTACACTGAAGATAAAATCATTATAGTGCTACTTTTTATCACAACACAAAAAGTGTTTTAAATGGCCGATTGCACATAAGGCGTCAATTAACATGACATGCGAGTCTGGCGGGCAACTCACTCATTAGATCTTGGAAAAAACAAAATATCCAATAAAGAGCTCAGTAAGTAGCACTGACACATTCATAAATGTGCTGCCTAGTTGCATTGAATTTTAGCCTTAAGAACAGAAAAACACCTTGGCAGATTGTGTCCAGGGGGACACAAAGTAATAAAATAATGCTGTCATCTGCCCAATCAACCAATCAACCAAAAATATTGAAATTTTAGTAACACAAATAAGCAGGTATGTTTGCATTAAAACTTTGGAGGCAGTCGTGTTTCTACACAGTCCCACTTGGAAAACTTTTTTGATTATGTTTATGCTCCTAGATATCCCGTTTGAAAGTAATTTTGCTTTTCATGATTACGCATGCAAGGCAGTGAGGTTCAGCAAAATATCACTCCATAGCGGAACGAGCAGTCGGTTCTTGCTATCGCCAGCGAATAGCAAGAGTAACCATATTAATGATTGCACATGCCTTCCACCCACGTTCAGATTAAATGCATGAAATCAGAGAGTCTGTACTAGTGCTCACTGTCCTGCACACATAATAATGCAAGCCGCAACTAAATTTCCAGCAGGATATCTGAGCACAGGCATGCTAGAATTTTTACAAATGATAATATGTAGAAATGTGACTGGCTCAAATTTTAACACATACATGATCTCCTGCTGCAGTCACTATTAAGTTGAATAATAAAACTTAATGGCACCACTGACAGTGATAATTATTGTCTCACATTGCATCCTCCTGGATACATAGCTTTCAGCAGAGGTGGCTTTTACATACATAACTTACAGCGCTGACTTCTCTTTTAAGAAAAAACAAAAAGGTTACATTTGAACAACCTGAACCATTGTGCTCCTTGAATACAGCTACCAGGTGGCTCTCTGCAGCTCGCTTTTCAGAAGAAACAGAAGCCATGCGCTGCTAATGTGCACGAGCAATTAAATTTTCCACGAGCCAGCCTTGATGATGGGCTAGTCCAGACGTCTCCCACATTCTCTTCCTACGACGAGCATGTATAGGCTGCTAGAGAAACAAAAAATCTATTTACTCATGTGTCTGTTGGCGAAGCAGAATTTGGAACTCTATTGAGAATGAACTGGAACGTTGTGTTTTAAAAGAGTAGGATGTACGAAAACCAGACATGTTACAACAATAATATCCTCAATGTTTTTGGCGAACATAACTGCAACCTTACGAAAGAATATGCATTTTCAACATAACAAATTTGTAACAAAATATACTTGAATAGCACTCTGGCATAGTGCGTATACATGCCAATTCATTAATAGGGCAGCGCGTACATGACGGTATGCGCTTTGATCAAGTATTCATTGGAGGTAACACAAAATTAAATTACGAATTTTAGTTTGAACACAACTAATGTAACTTTCTTCTGGCTGCCTACATTAGGACGATTATGCTGATAACATAGAAAATTGGTTTCACTAAATTACTATTGTCAACTGTTAAATTATGGCTGTTAATTCAATGCTTCCAGGTGGCTAAAAAGGCAGCGCCCCTCACTCATCCCTAACATATCCCTCATTACAGGCTGTCTAATAAATAATGGGAAAGAATGTGGAAATGCTAATACGTCTTGAGCTAAATACCATCCCAATAAAGCATGCAAGCTTCTGCAACAATCTCAGTAACAAGAATACTGGAAGGCATTGGTCACGATTTAGCAATACACAATAAACATTTGATGAGACTGATTTCTGAAGTTGTGTAATTGCATCAATGCCAACAGGTTAAAAACTTGTAGTCTATATTCATGATTGTCAGATGAACATACTGTCCAATTTTCAATTTTCACAGTAACATGTGCATGCCTTATGTATGCATACTCTATGACATTATTGCAAGCTTTGAACGTTAAATAATTCATTCGTTTCTCCAAACACCACAGATCCCTTCTATAACTGTAGCGCATGCTTATAGAATTTACTTAAGCTTGTCATCTGATGTGAAGATAATTAAAACAACATGCTGACCCCAATTGAAAGCATGACGTTTTGGCCCCCACACAGGAGCCCTATTCACAAGTGACAGACCGTGCTTTTATTTGTGGCCAGCGTGTGGTTTTTCAATGTTTTCATGTGAGTTTCTGAGCAGACGGGCATAAGCTTGTAATCTGTTAATAAATGCCGATGGAGGTGGTGATCTAAACTGTCCTTACTGTTCGTACAAGTAAAAGTGCTTAGCAAAGTTTGAACACAAAGTTTGGGCGAGGCACATACAATATTTAATAAATCACCACAAAGTAATGAATTCTAAGCATAGCGAAAACAAGCTGGATAAAATAAAATGTGCTCTACCGCGTGAGCTACTGATGAAATTAGGGCTCGCACAGTTAAGCTACAGTTATTCGGCCCCAATAAGCCATGAAAATGTTGTTCAGAAATACAGTTCAAGTTTAACGAACGGCTCAAAATTCATGGGTCCCGAACGCATCAGGCAACCTATGTTGCGGGTGTATAACGTAAGCTCAGATTTGACTAAACGGGCTACATAAACACCTAAGCGTACATACGTGCAAGCCTTGCGAGCCGTATCTAAGACGAGGCAGCATGCAGCACGCGAACTCGAGTAACACGGTAGTTCAAAGATGCGTGCCGTCATGAATGCATACACCGGCATATGTTCGGCTACCCGCAGAAATTTCTGATAGCAGTTTAAAAAAGGACGTACAACATATGAAACTGTTTTCAAACTGTTTTGGACGAACAACATATGAACCCGTTGACTCCTGTAGCACACAATATGAACAGGCATGCAAAAGAAATCCTCAAGTTAAGGGATCCAAATATACGCGCCCTAGGCGTAATCAACGCTTAAAGCTAACAAACGCCGTCTTCGCCCAACAATTATTTAACCAAAATATTGGTCCATCGCGAGCAGGGCCCCCTGCCAACACTACTGGCGACAGAGGCGGGCGCCGTCACAACTCGCACAAACCCGCCGCCGAATTCCCACTGCGCACGCACGCGCCATGTGCTTCACACACCGAAGCACGCTTGAATCGAAAGAAAAAGCTCGCCCACGCTTGAATTCCCACAAAAACGCCTTCATCCTGATAAAACGACACACACAAACAGGTTCGCTACGTTAAAAAACTTCACTTATCGCCTACATGTAACGGAAAAACGTAGCATGGCGTCGTTGTCACGCTCTCGGTGTTGACAAAGCGCAGACAGCAGGAATGTGGTACGTACCTGGCGAGTGTTCCAAAACGCGACGCCACACATCCTCGCTTGAGTAGAGTTCATCTTCGTAATAGGCAGCACCGGCAGAACACAAAACACGAACACAGCCCGCAAGCACACCTCAAAAAACGAGAAAAATCGATGCAGAACCGACCAGCTGCGAGGCGCCCGACCAGCGACGGCAGCGAGCAAGCACGCCCGCACAAGTATCGTGGTTACAGCTCCGCAGACGTGCAATGGTGCACTAAAATGCTTTGGTGATGCATTTAAGTATAAAAAGTAAACGAAAATATATATACCATAATAACTAAGAGAAAAAATATTTTTATCTCCATGAACAAACAAAATTACGTATAAATTTAGCGCGCGAAGTTTGAAACGCTTGCAGGTACAATGCATCTTTAACAAATGAACAACAGCGGTAATAATTAACACTCATATTCTTGAATCTCATAAACACTAAACACTCATATTCTTGAATTCGAAATATACTAATGTTGACGCACACATTTACACACAAAATTTTATTGCAATGATTGATGGTGCCTATGCATAGGCGTGCCCACCACGGGGGTAGGGGGGCGGGGGCGGCCCTTGGTCACTTAGGGGGCAATGTAAATCCCTATAGGTACATGGAGAAATAGAGATGGGCACTGTAACTCGACGGGGGTTGGGGGTTGCAGTGCCCCCTGCTGATCACTTCACACCCCCCCCCCCCCTCGAAGGGATGTCAAACTGAATAGATAGCAAATACAAATTTTACGGCGTGAGTCGCAGTGTCCCACAATATATATATATATATATATATATATATATGTGTGTGTGTGTGTGTGTGTGTGTGTGTGTGTGTGTGCGGGGGCGAGAGGCGTGTCTCTCCCTCCTCTCGTAGGCGCTGCGTGCACTGACCATGCCATTTTCTGACCTTTATTTCTTGACCTAAAGAATCACTTCCCGTGCTCCGCATGGTTGCAGTAGGTATAGTGTGGATTGTTTTCTTTTTCGACCAAGCAAGTGTCGTCTTCGATAATCTTGTGAAAACGACTTGCACTCGAACGGCTTTTGACCGAGCAAGGGTTTTTGTAATAAATTCAAGCTTTTTTTCTCAATTGCTTCTGCATATGAATATGTGCTGTCCGTAGATCGTGACAGCCCATTTTTTCATTCACATATAATGTGGACGATATAAAGTGGCAAAGCATGTCGAATCTTACAGTGCGAGAAGAAATTAGTCTCTTTTACATTTTCTCAATTATTCTTACAATCATTTCCTTGATTTTTTTCATCCCTACGACATTGTTATCCTATAGGAAAGACATTCCTTGCGCTATGCATGGTATTTTATTTGCAAGCATGGATGCAGATCGATTCTTGCACGTGCACTCCCGCGCCAGCGGTCTGGTGCTTATGGTGCTGAACTGTTGACCCGCAAGTCGCAGGATCGAATATCGGCAGTTCACGGCGGCCACATTTTTGGTGGACGAGAAATAGTGCGAGACCTGAGTAGTTAGACTTAGGTGCACCTTAAGTATAACCCCAGGTGGTTTAAACTTTCAGAGACCTTTGGTACGGCGTCTCTAATGATTATTTGACAACTTTGGGACGTTGAACGGAACAATTTTTATTGCAACAATTATAGGTGTACACCCTTCTGTTCTTCAACATCCTCACGAATGGCATAATAACACCCTTATGCCCATTACACCCTTCTCTGAGGGTGTACCAGCAAAGAAAAGGGTGTTACATTCATTCAAAAAGGGTGTAAATCTGTAAAACACCATTTTTACACCCATAGCGGTGTAAAAAATTATACTGTGTACTGAAAGATGCACACCAAGAATCAGCATAGGAGAATATTCTTTCGTCGCAACTTTCATTGTTCTCCCAGAGTGCTGCAAAGATTTATTTATAGGAATAGACTTTCTCAGGGAGCATGGCACAATAATCAACATCCCGGACCGCGTGGTTTCATTTTACGAGAGTGCTCGTCTGACTGATCCTACATCACCAGAGCACAAATCCTTTCGTCTCAAAGACCACAATATAGTCGTGCCGCCTCGATCATGTATCCTCGTTTCAGTAGCATGTGACGTACCGTTCGACGGTGAAGGAGTCGCCGACCAACTAACTTCGCTCTTTTTCACACACGGGCTTTCCGTAGCACGAGGAATAGTCAACGTCACCGACGGCCGAACGAACTTGCTGTTGACCAATTTCACCTCCGAGCGACGGCACCTTCCAAAAGGCACAACGTTGTCACATTTCGACGAGATCGCAGATGTTTGTGTCTGCTTTTCAGCACTCGAAGCAACATTTGCACAAGACCCACGTGACCTAGCACCTAACCTTGACGTCAGCCCTGCTTTAACTCAGCCACAGCGGGAACGCCTGCTTGTGCTGCTAGCCGAGTACTACGACTGTTTTGCGTCGACCTCCAAAGTTGGCCGGCCGTCCTTGACCAAGCACCGAATCATCACAGAGGACACGGCTAGACCAATTTATCAAAATCCGTACCATGTCGCTTCAAAAGAACGAGAAGGAATAGAACAGCAGGTAAAAAATGCTTGCGACGACGTCATTCAACCGCGGAAAAGCCCTTGGGCATCACTTGTTGTTCTAGTGAAGAAGGACGGCAGCCTGCGTTTCTGTGTGGACTATCGAAAGCTAAACCAGGTTATAAAAAAACGTGTACCCGCTTCCCCGCATTGATGATTCGATCGACAGGCTTTGAAATGCACGTTACTTCTCTTCCATGGACTTAAAGAGCGGATATTTTCAAATTGAAGTAGACCACAGGGATCGTGAAAAATCCGCTTTCGTGACGCCAGACGAACTGTATGAATTTAAGTTTTTACCATTTGGCTTGAGCTCCGCGCCTGCTTCTTTCCAGTATCTCATGAATACCGTTCTCTCTGGGCGCAAATGGAGAACTTGCCCAGTATACCTTGACGACGTCATTGTTATTTCTACAACGCTTGACGAACTCCTTGAATGATTGCAAATGGTCTTGCAGGCCATACGGGCCGCAGGCTTGACGCACAAGCCATAGAAATGTCATTCATGCTTTGAGGAACTGCAGTTTCTTTGCCTTGTTGTCAGGTACGCAGGAGTACGCCCAGATCCTAAGAAAGTTGCTGCCGTCGCACAGTTTCCCACACCATCAGATAAAAAGGCAGTGAGGCGTTTTCTGGGTCTCTGTGCATATTCATACAAGTCATCATTAACATCAACAAAGGCACCATGAAGGCGATGAAGATGACGATTGAACAAAAGCTCATGGCGGGGTTTTGCCACTCCGTTAACTTGATTCAAGGACACAGTGTACTCCGTCTACAATCAATAAATATATTTCTACCCTCTGCTTACCCTCACCCCCAGACATTTTGGTGGCAGTGCCGGGTAACAAGACGGAGCTACGCAGCGGCCGACGCTTGGTTTCTTCCACGAAGGCACAAGAGGGTCCGACTTCAGCTCCTGCAGCGGCCACCGCAACGATGACAGTTGACCATGGAACGTTCTGCGCGACCGACAACGTCGAAATTGAAGAATGGTTGCCGCTGTACGAGCGAACAAGCAGGAATTATCACTGAAACGAAGCGCTCATGCTTGCGAACATCCTATTTTACCTGAAGGGGACAGCCAAAGTGTGGTTTGAGAACCACGAAGTGGAAATTGGCAGCTGGGATGCATGCAAAGAAACGATGCGTGAACTCTACGGCAAATCGGCTGGCACGAAGACAACGGCCAAGAAGGAGCTGGCATCTCGCGCTCAAACGTCATTGGAGTCTTACCTGTCTTACGTACAGGACGTGCTCGCCCTTTGCCACAAAGCAGACGACGGAATGGAGGAGTCTGAGACGGTAGCGCACATATTAAAAGGCATTGCCGATGACGCGTTAAATTTGCTAATTTGCAAGGACTGTGACTCAGTAGATGCCATTATCCAAGAGTGCCAGTGTTTGAGGCCGCCAAAAGCCGACGCATTTCCCATCAGTTCGCTCGACTTCCCAACACCGCAGCAACATGGTCGTGCAAAGACATGCCTGTACCACAGGCACCGCTGACTGCAGAGCACGCCACGAAGATCATCCGTCGAGCACTTGAAGCTATGTCTCCCGCTTCAACTTTCTTTCGTACCTGTGAGTCCAGCTCCCAAATGGTGCCTTTAGTGCATGCCATCGTTCGCCAAGACCTTTCGAACGTTGGCCTGGAATCTGTGTGCACCGCCATCCCCTCTCAACCGACTGACCGTCGTCCGCCAGTTTCCTACGCACAAGACCAGAGGTTCCCAGCGCGCTCTCGCAATCCCGCTGAGTGGAGGACTGCTGATGACCGACCCATTTGCTTTAACTGCCATCATGTTGGTCATGTGGCCCGCTATTACAATAGCAGGTGGTATTGGCGTCAGCCTTCCTATGGCTACAACCGTCGTGCAGAGGCAGGTGATGGTCACTTCGGAACTCGCCACGAGTCGCTTCGGCCAGCCAGTGGTAACGGTTCGTCGACGGTGCATTGTCGGTCACCATGCCTTCCCGGCCAACAGTCCCGCTCAGTGCTGTGTCGTCGCCCATCGTCACGCTAACCCCAATTCCGTCATCCTTCACCGACTGCACATCTGGCTCGGGAAAACTAGACGATGCAGCTCTCAGAGGTGATGCTGCATCGACGATTTGCCAGCCAAATCCTCTGACTATTTCGACACGACGCAACCTCATAGACGTTAAAATAGACGATGCACTTGTTGTTGCCCTTGTAGACACAGGGTTCCACATTTCGGTGATGAACTGGGAGCTTCACCGCCGCCTTAAAAAGGTTTTAACAACGCCCACAGTGCCGCTCAACCAAGTCACCGACGGTGGAACTTTTCCTGTGCTTGGGATGTGCTCCGCACGTGTTAGCGCTGCTGACTGCTTCACAACTGTGCTTTTTTCCGGGCTCGAGAAGTGCTCTCATGAACTCATTCTAGGTATGGACTTTTTTTGCCACTCACTCTGCCCTAAATGACTGTGGAATAGGCTTTCTTCAGCTTGACCTACCTTACTGCTATGAGACTCCAACTACACCTCAACCACGTTTGTGTTCTGTCGAATATGTTCGCCTAACGCCCCAAGCTGTTACCTATGTAACCATGAGGTCTTTTCCTCCGGTACACGACGGCGATTATGTGCTGGCACCAATTTTTGACGTGTTATTAGACAGAACTGCTGCCCTTCCTCATACTCTGTTGACGATTACGAATAATGTGGCGTCGCTATCGATACGTAACTTCAGCTGGTGCGCTCAAGTTGTTCCAGATGACATGCCTCTAGCCAACGTCTCTTTAATCAGTGAACATTCTGTTTCTGGATTCATTGCAGACGCTCCTTTGCCCGCTACTGCATCCTTTTCACAGAGCTCCACTGATGCCGACTTTGACAAGATGATCGCGCCAGACCTCGTTCCAGCACAGGCAGCCGATCTCCGGCATATCTTGGCATCTTTCAGGGACATCTTCGACTTTGGCGACAGCCCTTTAGGAAAGACGTCAGTTTTTGCTCACAGGATCAACACTGGAGACGCCAGCCCAATCTGACGACGTCCTTAATGTGTGTCACATGCAGAGTGACAAGTCATCCAACGTGAAGTTGATGAAATGTTCACAAAAAACGTCATTGAACAATTTTGCAGTTCATGGGCCTCACCAGTCGTTCTAGTAAAAAAGAAGAATGGCAGCTGGCACTTCTGCGTCGACTACCATCACCTAAACTAGGTCACGCGCAAGGCCGTCTACCAACTGCCACGGATTGAAGATGCCCTCGACTGCCTGCACGGGTCTGCCTACTTCTCCTCTATCAACCTGCGTTCAGTATACTGACAGATTTCCGTCGATGAAATGGACAGTGAAAAGACTGCATTTGTTACACCGGATGGACTTTTACAGTTTAAGCTAATGCCCTTTGGCTTATGCAATGCTCCCGCTATATTTGAGAGAATGATGGACTCCCTGCTACGGGGTTACAAATGGTCAACGCGCCTCTGTTATCTCGATGACGTCATCGTATTCTTGCCGTCATTCGAAAGTCACCTTTGCCGTCTGTCAGCTGTTCTGGAAGTTTTCAAAAGGGCAGGTCTACAGCTCAACTCCTCCAAATGCCGTTTCGGCAGGCAAACAGTCACTGTGCTAGGCCATCTTATCAGTTGTAAAGGCGTGCAACACGATCCCGACAAAATTCGCGTCGTCAAGTATTTCCCCACACCACGTTCCACGAAAGATGTACGGAGCTTTGTCGGCCTCTGTTCCTATTTCCGGCGTTTCGTCCACAACTTCACCGACATTGCCCATCCTTTGACACAGCTACTGAAGAAGGACACGCCATTTTTTTGGGTCCCCAGCAAGCCAACTCATTTCGCCGACTTATTGCGTTGCTCACTTCCCCGCCCATCTTAGGTCATTTCGATCCTTCAGCGCCCACTGAAGTTCGCACCGACACCAGCGGACACGGTATTGGCACTGTTCTCGCTCAGCAGCAACCGGGTCAAAATCATGTTTTCGCCTACCTACGCAAGTCAGCTTTTCTCTCCATCCGAGTGCAAGTTTTCCACCACTGAGCGCGAGTGCCTCGCTCTTGTATGGGCAGTTGGAAAATTCTGACCATTCTTGTTCGGCCACCACTTTTTGGTCATCACGGATCACCATGCCCTGTGCTGGTTGTCTTCCCTCAAAGATCCCTCTGGACGCCCGGGTCGTTGGGCTTTAAAGCTACAGGAATATAGCTTTGACGTGAGTTACAGGTCTGGACGAATGCACCACGATGCCGACTGTCTATCTCACCATTACCTCGATCCCCCGACCTGTCAGCGCACGATCCTGATGCTTGTCTCTTCGCCATTTCTGATTTCACGGACATACGTAGGGAACAACTCACTGATGCCAATTTACGGTCTACGATACGCCGCCTAGCTTCTGACACCTCTAATCCTTCTTTTCGCCTGTTCACGCTTCATGACAGAATTCTCTACCGGCGCAACACAAGCACCGAAGGCCCAGAACTTATTCTGGTAGTTCCGGCAACGCTCCGTTCCACTGTGCTCGAACAACTTCATGATGCCCTAAATGCTGGGCATCTCGGAGCAGCCCACACGTATCACCGCGTACGGCGTCGATTCTTCTGGCCCGGCCTTTACCGCTCTCTGCGCCGATACGTTGCATCTTGTGAGTCTTGCCAGCGCCGCAAGCATTCTTTATTGGCACCACCAGCCCCACTTCAGCCTATCGGCATTTCAACAGACCCGCTCTACCGCGTCGGCCTCGATCTCATTGGACCATTTCCAACGTCTCTGAGTGGAAATAAGTGGGTAGTGGTGCCTACAGACTACGCGACACGCTTTGCCATCACGCGAGCGCTACCAACAAGCGGTGCTACTAATGTCGCGGACTTCCTCCTTCATGACGTTATTCTCCACCATGGAGCACCGCGTCAACTGCTAACCGACCGTGATCGTTCATTTCTCTCCAAGGTCGTGGACGACATTCTTCGCTCGTATTCCACACGTCATAAACTCACCACTGCCTACCACCCGCAAACAAATGGACTCACTGAGTGCCTTAACCGCACACTGACGACAATGCTATTGATGTATGTCTCCGCAGATCATCGTGATTGGGATGCCACTTTGCCTTACGTGACCTTTGCCTACAACTCGTCATGACATGACACCGCTGGCTTTTGTCCCGTCTATCTCTTGTACGGCCGTCACCCACTTTGCCTTTTGACACTCTTCCTTCGTCGCATACTGACACTCCTACCGAGTACGCTCGCGATGCAACTTCTCAAGCTCAAGCGGCCCGCCGGATTGCCTGGGATCGCCTTTCTGGCTCGCAGTTCTCTCAAAAGGATCGCTACGACAGCCGTCACAGAGTTGTCTCTTACTCCCCAGGATCGTTGGTCTTGCTCTAGACTCCCTCCCATCACGTTGGCCTATCCTCAAAGTTCCTCGCTCGCTACAACGGGCCTTACAAAGTCTTGCGTCAACTGACCAAGGTCACCTATTAGATCCCCTCCTTGGACACTCCATCCTCATCATCTCTGCCGTCCACTAATACTGTACACGTCTCCCGCCTTAAGCCGTACTTCCCTGCGCAGGATCGCACGAGTTCTTAAGCACCGAGATGGTGCTTTCACCAGCACCGGCTATATGATACAAGTCATCATTAAGATCAACGATGGCGCCATAAAAGCGATGAAGATGACGATTGAACAAAAACTCGTGGGGGGTTTTTGCCACTCTGCCATCTTAGTTCAAGGACACTGTGTGCTCCGTCTACAATTGATAAATATATTTCTACCCTCTGCCTACCCTCACCCCGTGACAATACTATGGGTGGTTTATTCAAGATTTTGCGCGCATTGCGTCCCCTTTAACTCACCTCACGAGGAATGATGTTACATTTCTTTGGGGCGACGAACAGGAAGCTGCTTTCAATGACTTGCGGCAACGTCTACACACGACCCCCGTGCTTGCCCATTTTGATGAGACAGCCCCTACAGTGCTCTATACTGACGCCAGATATGTTGGCCTTGTAGCTGTGCTTGTGCAGCGCCAGGACGACGAGGAAAGAGTGATCGCTTACGCAAGAAGAACTCTGTCACGCACAGAAGCAAATGACTCGACCACTGAAAAGGAATGCCTCGCCGTGGTGTGGGCAGTTATGAAATTTCGCCCATACTTGTACGGCCACACATTCAAGGTTATCAGTGACTACCATTCGTTGTTTTGGTTAACAAGTCTGAAAGATCCCTCCGAGCGATTGGCACACTGGAGCCTTATACTACAGGAGTTTGATATAATGATCGTGTATAAGTCGGGAAAACGACACATGGACGCCGACTGCCTATCTCGATCACCAATAGAGTCGGCTGCTTCTTTTGATGAAGAGACAGCGTTCCTCGGATTCCTCGACACGTAAAGCATCGCAGATCACCAGCATGACAATCTTGAGCTACTTGGCTTGGTTAATTATTTAGAAGGACGAAACCAGAATGCACCCAAAGCCTTTGCAAGAGGACTATCGTCGTTCTGTCTGCGAAACAATGTCCTTTACAAAATTAACTTCTCGTCAGGCGGGTCCACCTACCTGCTTGTCGTCCCAACCACTCTTCGTTCTGAGGTATTGCAAGCGTGCCACAACGAGGTAACATCTCGACATTTCGGCTACACGCGCACACTCAGCAGAGTTTGAGGGAGGTATTACTGACCTAGACTCACCGCTGCCGCGAAGAATCATGTTTTGACCTGCCTCTATTGCCAGCGGTGCAAGTCACCTCCGAAGAAGAGAGCCGGTTTGCTACACCCTGTCCAGATCCCGACAACGCCATTTGACCAGATCGGAATGAACCTTTTGGGCCCACTTCCCACCTCTAGTGTTGGTAACCGGTGGGTTATAGTGGCGACCGACTACCTTACTCGCTACGCCGAGACAAAAGCCATCCAGAGAGGCACAGCAGTGGAGGTGGCCCGGTTCTTCATAGAGAACATTGAGCTGAGACACGGTGCGCCATCGATTGTTATAACAGATCGCGGAACCACTCTCACGACCGCACTTTTAGATTATGTGTTGGTGCTCAGCGGTGCTATTCACCGCAAGTCAACAGCTTACCATCTACAAACGATCGGGTTGACCGAGCGACTAAACAAAACTCTAGAAGACATGCTTTCAATGTATGTGGACATCGAACACAAAAACTGGGACGAGATTCTCCCTTACATAACATTCACATACAATACTGCGAAACAAGAAATCACCCGGATGACCCCATTCAGCCTTGTTCACGGACGAGAAGTAAGAACGATGTTGCACGCGATGCTGCCACACAATTGCCATGACAATGAAACGAGTGCTGACGCGTTTACTCAACGCGCAGAGGAAGCCAGGCAGCTCGCACGTCTGTGAATATACCAACAGCAAGAGTACGATGCAGGCCGCTATAACCTACGTCATACACCTGTAAAGTACGAAACCAGGGACAGGGTATAAGTGTGGATGCCTGTACGAAGACGGGGACCATTCGAAAAGTTGCTCAGAAGGTACTCCGGACCTTATCGAGTGCTACGACCACTAAGGGACTTTACCTATGAAGTCGTCACGGATAGCCCAAACTGTACAAGGCGTCGCCAGCACTGACCTGAGCTTGTGCACGTAGTGCGCATTAAGTCATACGTCAGCGAGTGACTCTGCGAGGCACCGACGCTCCTACAAAGTGACTTTATGCGCGAATCACTGGCTCAGCTATAGCATCGGGGTGATGCTCCTTTAAGGGAAGGCAAATGCCGCGCCCGAAACAAGAGCGAGGACGACGTGCGCGCCAACAGCCTCGTGAAAGGGGACACTGAAGAAGACGACATGCTTTTGTTTAGCTCGCCTGCTCTTGGCTCCTGCATAAACACATACGCCGTTGGTTCTCGGACTCAACGTCTCAGTGAAATGCTTAGGTTGAACCGCGACAATATTACGGAGTAGAGGTTCCACCCATAGCTTTTGACGCCAGAGCTCTGGTAACGGCTGCAGAGGGTCTTGGTCAGACATCGGGTTAAGGCCAAGTCTGTGTAGAAGACGGCGCTATGAAGGCATCTGTGACAGTCAATTGACTTGGTTAACGCGATGAGCTGCGCGTATCTCTGCAAAGGTGTTGTGTACCCCCAGAGCCGCGAATGGGCTGTTGGAAGTTGCAATAGGTAGGTCCAGAGCGCGTTTGTATACTGAACAAAGAAGGACGTCCAGCTGGTGCTCGTGTCGACGACGCAGGCGAAGGTAAGACCAGGCGTAGAGGACGCGACTGGTCAAAAACGCCTGGGCCAATTGGAGAAACTGAGACCCGTGGAGGCCGCCGCGCTTGGTAGATACCCGCTATATCATGCGGCTCACCTGTTCGCTGGTGCGTCTGAGGCCTGCTATTGTGCCCTTGGGATCCAAGGACGATGTGGGTTGAAGGCCCAGAATCCGAGTATTTATAACTGATGGGACGGACCCACACGAAAGAAACATTTGAGGCAGCGGTAGTGGAGAGACTGAAAGAAGAGCCGATTTAGCTCGAGAGCACTCCAGGCCGCATGAACCAGCGTGGGTGTCCACCAGAAGGGCAGCCTTTCGCAGGCGTTCTTCGATTTGTGCTAAGTAGCCGGTGTTGGTGAAGATTGTGATATCGTCCGCATATAGTGCATTTTGTAATCCCTCGACCTTACTTAGAAGAAATCGGAGTGTCATCAGCACCAGGTTAAAAAGCAGACGAGACAGGACTGCCCCTTAAGGTGTACCCTGCGTGCCTAATAAGTACGGGTTCTGTTCAGTAGAATTGAGGCGAATGAAGGCGGCGCGTTGTGATAGAAAGGCGCAAATGTAGTTGAAAGTCTTCTGCCCGCCGTTTGCGGTAGACAGGTTAGTGAGTATAGTGCTGTGTTTGACGTTGTCGAACGCCCCGCGGAGATCGAGAGCGAGCATGGCTTTATCGTTATGGCACATAGTAGTCGGCTCTATGATGTCGTGTTGAAGCTGGAGCAGGACGTCCTGCGCCGATAGATTCGGGCGAAAGCAAAACATCGTGTCAAAAAAGGTCGTCCTGGCCTCCAGGTAGGCGGAAAGGCGTTCGCGAGCCATGGTTTCCATGAGTTTGCCTGCGCAAGACGTAAGTGAGATGGGTCTCATTGCCTCGATAATAACGGACTATGCCGATTTGGGTATGAATGTCACGGCCGATGTGGTCCATTCCGTTGGAAGTGGAGAGCCATCCGATATCGAATTTATAAGTTGGAGTAACGGGAGGTGTGCTTGGTCGGGAAGATTTGCCAGGAGCGATACCGTGATTCTGCCGCGTCCAGGGGCCGTAGCCCGTCGCATTTTTGTGAGTGCAAATCATAAATCGGAAAGCGTGTATGGGGCGTTGAGGTCGGAGTTAGGGGTGCCGAAATACGTATTTGCTGGGCCTGCGGGATCAATTGTGCGGCAGATGTAGCGGTCAAAATGTTCTCGCACGAGTTGATCCGTAGTGCCCTGAAATTAAGGCAAGCAGAGCATGGCTGTGCTGGCGTTGCGTTTCTCCCCTGGTGGTGGAGGGATCGAGAAGGCTTCGAAAGAGCCGCCACGTGCTCTTAGAGCTCATCTGGTTTGCAGCCTTCTAACAGGTGTCTGCCCAGTTAGCATCAGACAGTTGTGCAGCGTCTGCGGCCGCCTCTGAAGTGAGCGCGTCAATGCGAGCGTGAAGTTTCCGATTGAGTTTGTTGCGTTTCCATCGCCTTACGAACCTGCGGCGAGCGTGCCGAAAATGTAGGAAGTGTGGATAGATTGTAGGAGCCAAATTAGAGGTTGCAAAGGTGCGGGTGTTTGCTTGTTTCATATTGAGGGCGTATGATGCCCACGCTGCATATTCGGTCGAGCAGTGGACGGCAGGGAGTGGTTGCATTCTGAACTGAGTCCAATCGGTGAGACAGGTTTGGCCCCAGTGTTGGCGCATTTTCTGCCGCGGTGTGAACGAATTGCGGAGTAAAGAGTGATCACTCCTGTTATGACTGGAAGTCTGTACTGAACGCTGATGAATCTGCAAAGGCAATCTGTGTCAAGGCCAGCAATCAAGCCCGCCTGACGCAATCAACTCAATGGTGTCATCACGCGGCGGCGCAGGTTGGTCCAGCACCTGCGAGCTCCCTCAGCCCATCGAAGCAATCGGCGCCTTCCTGTCTGGCGAGTCTTACGCAAAGCGTGGCGACGTCACTCGTCCTTGACTGCAACCACGCGCAGCGGCTCCGGATTTGATGAGAATGACGCGGCCCAGCGGCGACACCATTGGAGGATTCTGACCTCACGACCAGCGCGCTTCTGGTTGGACATTTCGTTACTCAAAGAATCCTCCCGGTGCATATAAAAAAAGCCCTGCGGCGCGGCGCGAGTAGTAGACCTCTGTGTCAGAGAAGAGAGCTCGGCTCTTCGAGTTTCTAAACTGTAAGCCCCAGTGCCGAATTTATAACGCCTTTGTATATATGATGTACATAAGCCGTCTTTAACTCACCATCGTCTCGTCCGCTCGTATATCAGCTTTGCGCAGAAACTGTCGCGAGCTGAGAAACCTACGCTACCAAACGGCTGGTGACCTTCCTGGCTCAGTTCGAAGCAGTGGCGCCTTCGGGACCGTGTTGGTGCCGCCGTCTTTCGTAACAGTGGTTGCAGCGGTGAGATTTCGTGGCGCCCTTCGTAACGTCGGCGGAGGCGCGCTTCGTAACACTGCCTAGGGTTTCGCCTAAATTTTCTCATGTAGCATCGCGGATGTGACGGGTGAGTGAGAGGTCGGGGCATGTGTCTCGCGTGACGGAGTTGCTGGAACGTGTGGGTTGTGCCGGATAGGTAAGAAGCGTGAGGCTCAGCAAGTAAATGAGCTCCTTTAACTCTCTGCCCCAGGCCTTCTCGTAGTGGTAACCCCAGTGAGGGCTGGGGGCATTAAAGTCCCCGACAATCACCAGTATTTGTTGGGCCGCTATACGCAGCGCCCGATGGAAGAGATGTGCAGACGAAGCCCTCGCAAGGCGAGGGGGGCAGTACACGTTTAAAATATGTATCGATGGTTGGCCCCTCCACTGAGATAGCACTGATATCATGCAGTAGTCGTAAGGAAGATACAGATCTAGGTCAATTTGTATCGCCGTGTAAGCTTTATGCACGAGGAGGCATGCCCACGTCTCCCTCCTGCGCAACGCCGCGATGAGCGCCATTGTCAACGTCGTTCCCAGTGTAAGCGTTAGCGCCCGCTGCTTCGCATCATGGTTCCCTTCAGTGGGAGATGTCGTATTGTTTCCGGTTCTATCATCTTTTGACCAGTGATACTGAAATTAGGTCCGGACCGCGCAGCGATGAGGTAGCTGAAGACGCACACTTGGGCCATGCTGCCTTGTAAGATGAACGCTGCGTGCGTGGTACTTGATTGCGATCACCGCAGCTTCAAGTAATCACACTCACGCTCATGACTCCATGACAAATCACCCTAAGCGACACAACAAAAACACAGAATTGCATGAACTAAGCAAAACAAAGCAAGTGAAGCCGTTGCCAAGCAGCCAGCGTCGCACCAGGCGGTACAACATGTTGAATGCCGCTGTTTCAGAAACGGGACGCCAAAGCTTCTGATGTGGTTGCTTCAAGCCCGCCCTTTGCTTTCGCGGTTAGGGAGGATATTGGAAGGCATCGGTGAGCACGAAGCTGTGAAGGTAGTGCGACAAACTGTCTGTAATCTGAGGGGCATACCCATCTTGAAATTTTAGCGCAAGCACACAGGAACCTAGAAAGGAAGACAGACGGGCGCAATTGTCTTTGCGCCAGTTTGTCTTCCTTTCTATGTCCCTGTGTGCTTTCACAAAAGTTTCAAGATGGATATGTTCCAATTAGGCCGAAGCGCAGTTTGGCTTCTGAGGGGCATGGACATCTTTGTGACCACCAACGCCATCGCCAACGAGAACACGTTCACACGCTACTCGTAAACGCTTAGATATGGTCGGTTGGCCCTCCGACGATACCTGAGCGTCGCAGACGTGGTGAGCCCAGGACCTACCTAGTAGTTCCTAGAAACTCGCCTTATAAACTTTTGTTTTAGTGGCATTGTCGAAAAGAAGAGTTAATTGCATGTATTGTATGAATGGAGTATGTATATACAAATAAGCAGTAAATGTGAAGCATTTCTTAGCGAACTTCGGTGTCTTCAACCCTATCTATCTATCTATCTATCTATCTATCTATCTATCTATCTATCTATCTATCTATCTATCTATCTATCTATCTATCTATCTATCTATCTATCTATCTATCTATCTATCTATCTATCTATCTATCTATCTATCTATCTATCTATCTATCTATCTATCTATCTATCTATCTATCTATCTATCTATCTATCTATCTATCTATCTATCTAGCCGCCTACGACTTTTAGCTCTCCCGGCCGTTTCGATAATGGTATCGATACTAAACTTGGTAAACATAACTCTACGAAGAACATATCTGAGTAGTCATTACATAGAAATCATGATAGTATATCATGAATGCCATTATTTACATTTCATGGTCCTGCAGCTCTTGCGGTAGTTTCGCTGGCTTGGCATGTTGCAAAACTGGTATGGTGTGACATGATTGCACAGCGAACACAAGTGACATACCCTAACATAAAAATCATAACATGCGTGTCATGTAACAACATGACTACATGCCAAGCTCATGACGCGCTCGCGGGCGTTTCGCTGGCGTCACATATACCAAATTTTGTATTATGTTACGTGAATGGATGGCGAAGGTATGTGACTGGTGCAAACATGATGATCATTACATGCGTGTCATGTAACAAGATGACTACATGCCACGCTCATGATGCGCTCGCGGCCGTTTAGCTAGCTCAACATATACAAGATTTGGTGTTACGTGGCGTCAATGGATGATGAAGTATATGGCTGTTGCAAACATGATAATCCTGACCCTCGTGTCATGAGGAACATGACAACATACCACGCTAATAGCGTGCTCATGGCCATTTCGTTAGCTCCACATATACTAAACTTGGTATCACTTGACGTAAATAGACGACGAAGGTAAACGGCACATCCAAACAAGATAATCATGACACGGAAGTCATGTACGGCATCATTTACCTCCACCTGACAATGTTGCGCTGATTAGAAAGTGACATATCAAGCTTTATTATTTGTGCTTCACATATCACTGATTCCCACTGTACGTGGGATCTGCCAATTTTTTGTTTGACAATACTTTAAACGGTAACTTTAAATATGAAATGTTGAACAATTTTACGCCAAAACGTACATGTCTAGATGAACTGAACGCTCTTTCTACGAGAATTCTTAGTAAACCTGTGCCAGCTCTTGCAATACTTCATTAGTTTAACCTTGTTATGTCCATTAAAGCGTATGGTACTAGAGTAACAGTAATACACATCATCCTTACACAGACGTCCACAACTATCACATCCCTTAACATTACAAGTATTTGCTCTTAGGTGAGTAATTTATGATACAAAGCCTTGAGTTCAAGAACAGAGGCTTACGACCAGAAGATTCAGGAGATATTGCAGTAAAAAATATTTAAATATGCTGCATTGTTCATTGTAACTGGAAATTTTATTCTAGTGCAATCTCTCCTGAAACAGCTTCAACATCTCGAAATAGCACCCATATTCTTGGAGAGATTTGGAATATCTCATAAAATGATTACATTTACGAGGTTTTGCTTCGGTGCACTAAGATGTGTCGTCCAATAAAAAAAATCATTTCCATGTAAAATTTATGTATTCACATCTAAATAAAAGTGCAAAAGTGCCTGATTAATAAAATTTCACTCGATGCCATCTTTATTTTCAGAATGAACAAATGAACTTGTCAAATAAACTGTATATTCGCTTTGCTATTGTTTATGCAAATTGTATATATCGAATAGTGGGGCTCTTGTGCACAATTTTCATTATCGGTTTCTTGATACTGACTCGACTGGTAAGTATTTCGTTGAAATGTCAAGTCGTTAACACAAACCAGTACGCATTCTGTGGATCCATGCCAACCCTGAAGTTGAGCATCCGCAATGATTTTGAACCTTTTCTTAGTTGAACAGTATACCTCAGTCGAAGTGGTAGCTTCATTGTTCTTTTGAACGCATTGCCATCCTTGCTTCCCAATTCACATTTTATGTTTGCACCTTTACTTCTTGTTGTGAACAGCTTGACAATTGTGATGAACAGAGACGGGATTACAGGCAAATGCCTATTTTGTTACTTGCGCTACTACCGTGTCACTTTGGTACACAATCATGAATTAGAGGTTCATAAAAGCTTCTCCAGTGTTTTAAGGAGAAGCTCCTTACGCTGCGGCTCAATCTCTTCTACGTTATTGCGGCCACCCTTCACTTCTGCCAGTGTTCGCTAGAAGTCGCTGCGCTGTCGCAGTACGTTAAGTGATCACTAGATGGAGTGGAGACAGACAGACAGACAGACAGACAGACAGGCAGACAGACAGACAGACAGACAGACAGAAGGACGGACGGACGGACGGACGGACGGACAGACGGACAAACAGACAGGCGGGCGGACGGACGGATAGACGGAAACGCGCGCCCAAGAGGCGACGGTAAAACGCACACAAAAAAATCACAGCATGTCTACGGAGTGAATGATGAGTAGGGCGAAGCGCTAAAGAGTTTCATCGTTAATCCGTTAACAATCCGTGAATATCGGCCACTATATCAACAAAGATGTGAAAAACACTTCATATATATGTAGAAGAAATTTTACCATTCGTAAGCGGTAGCTATGCGCCGCTTCCATTCCCCCTTCATTATAACGTCTTAATGGGTTGTTTGCAAGGACGAAGTAGTGAGAAGTTTGCAAAGATGGAGCTATAGGCGGTTACGTACAAACAAGGGATAAGCACATTGGAACAGTCTGTGGTTCTTTAACGTGCACCTGGGTACAAGTGCACTACCATGTTGCATTTCACATTGGCTACCTTTCAACAGTATTTGCTTTATGGTCGGTGATGTTGTGGATCGGTGATGGGGCGTAGTTGAAAGTTTCCAAGGACGAAGGAGTGGGCAGTTTGCAAAGGTTGATTTAAAGGCGGTCACGTACATACATACAAGAAATGGACAGACCCATGCCTTTAGGAGCTTCGCTCTTGAAACAGGCGGGTCCCGAGCCGAGAGCCAGCGAAGCTTCTCCCAACTCATCATCATTCACTCCGGGGATATGCTGCAAAATTTTATAATGCCTATAAATGCCTATTTTGACCTGTGTGCCCAAACTTTTATAAGTGCCTATAAATGCCTATTTTAAAAATCGGTGCCCATATTAACGCTATGTAACCTGAAATCTTGCGTTCGAGTACAGTGGGAGGCTGCTATTTATGTTACAGGGAAAATTGACATTCCGGTACTCAAGGGGTGCAATTTATACTCCATTTCATAGCTACTTTTCAGTGCTGTGAAGACTACAAGGCATGCTTGTTGATTAGTCGGAAGGCCGATTATCCTTTACACATGTATTCGCGGCTCATCGTCTCCTCGGCATCTCTCCGGTGTCTACTCGCATTCGTAGAGAACAGTAGGTACTTCTGTATACAGCGGAGGTTCGATAAAAAACGGATGCAAAGCCACACAGTGTCGCCAAGAGAAAGTAGAGTATAGTTTAAAAATGTCATGGAAAGCCTCCGCAAAGCAGCATTTGCATAGTACATAATTATATTATGAAGAAACTTATCCGAGCAAAGATTACATTAAAGAGTTACACTGACACAGTAGAAACAGAGAAGTAGTCTGTTGAATGGTGGACAGGCAGTGGGTTAACATTACACAAGTACTAAAACCTAGTGTTAGATATAATAAGAGTAGTGATGATGCCCTCACTTCCAAATAAAATAATCCACATAGAAGCACTTCCCGCACCTTGTGCGCACATGCAATCGTTGGTGCTATACAAATGAGTGTATAATGAAGGATTATATCGACTGAGTATACGATCACCGCATCCAAGGCTTTACTTCTTGTACTACAAAGGATGCAAATGTTATTGCCAACCACGGATGCTGTGTTCTATGGCAGGGAAATGCAAAGAGACGCAGGTACTTTGATTTACATGCATGTTAAAAATGTTAGCTCAAATTGATTTGCCCACAAGCACTACAGCAGGTTTTAAATTAGCGTCATAATTTTCTATATTCAATGCAAAATTTAATTAATTTGGAATGCTCAAGCGCAATGGAACTGCTAAATAATGCACAGATAAGAAGCTACACTGCAGCTGCACAAAATCTTACTACGTATACGATTCAAACTGCTCCAGCCACCATAATTTGCTCTTTTTTGCCGACGTGTACCTAGAGCAGGAGAACACAGTCACTGTCCGTCCCTTTCTACGTGTTGGCCTTCTGTGCTGTGTTCGTGATACACTGTACATGGCCGTGGTTCACTTACCCCTTGTTACTGCTGGAACTTAAAAAAATTGAGATCATCGTTATAACCATGCTAAATGCTAAAGTGTACAGTTGATAGTTATGTGCTCATATTTACAGATGTATTTTCAGAAGCCGCTGACGAGTGTGAATAAATAATAAAAAGAAATGTTGTCAACATACACAAATAAACAGTGAAGATTGAAAATGTTTTCTGCTACAAGTTCATAACTACGATGTTACTTATGAAGGCATGCAACTTCTGCCAGGCATAATGAGCCAATAAAGTATCTTCTATTTTGCCTTTACACTAGATGTGAGAAACCAAACACAACTAAGTTCAATAGGTCACACAAGCTAGACTGTGTTACAGGACAACAGCTAATGTTCATAACTTTAAAGCTATATAACACAGCCAGCTCATGATACAGCGTAGAAGAGCAAATGGGCAGTCGAGAAGACAGAAAGCACTTGCGGTATACGAGTGTGCTTATTACTGAAGTCTATTGTTTCAAATGCAGGAAGCCTTTCAAAAATGCACTTCATGTGAGGAAATAATCGTATGTAACAAAATCACTTACATTTCGATTTAACGGGCTCCTACAGCTGCCACCAAAACGCATTATTAATATTGATGTGAGTGTCTTGCTTGACGCTTATGCTGTGTCCTGCACAGAACACCAAAGGAGCGCTCCATGACGTGGCTTGCATGTGTGCTGGCTGCATCGCACTGCTGCTCACGTAGGGTAGCCACGGACAAGGGGATGAAAAGCAATGGCTCTGAGGCACACCGAGCGTCTCTTTTAGAGATCAACAATGCATACTTAGGTCAGGTAAAAAAATATATCACTAGGCATTAGTGATAAGGCAATATTAGGCTTTAAAACAACAACAAAAAATTTAGCTTGAGGGGAATCGCGAGAAGGCTTTCTACTGGACAGGCAGCCGTTCTACCACAGATCTAGGCAGTCCTTTCTTCTACAGGGTTCGGAAGAAAGCGTATAGATTGTCATTCACGGGAGAATGACTCCTTGGGCTGCTAATATTGCGCGGCAGATGCGGAGATCCACACCAGGCATCAGAACATGTAAATTTTGCGTCGAGTCGATGGTTTAGAAACCTACCCATTACGAAGCCCCCATGCGTATTAATGTAATGCAGAAGAAACAGCATCAAGGAGGTGTGCTGCGGCGCATGGTGCACGTGCTTTATTGTGGGCGCTTAGTGGTTATTGTTTTCCCCGAAAAGCCAAGAAAGGCTAGTCATTGAAAAAGCAATGTGAATGGGGCTCTATTAGGTTATTGTATCCTACATTTCAAGCAGAGCATATTTGTTAAATTAAATCATTTTGAAGCAAAAGTTTCCGCATGCGCATAAAATTGCTGCCTGCGAAGCAGCCATGATGGTATATTTAAAATTATAAAGAGGTGACACGTTTCTATTTTCTATTCGAAAGCGCTACAGGACTGTCGTGGACAATAAGGACTTTTGAGTGAACCTTGACGAGCTTTCTACGTGGTTTCTAACGTGTTGCTCGATGAGTATGGCTATGTAAAGACATCCAAATAAAGCAAAAAAGAAAACGAACTTGTAAGCTATACAAACGAGATTGTATGTGGCGCTCTTGTAGTTCCCACTCTAGTTTACACTAAGCAAATGAGGAAGAAAGATGTTGTTGCTCATTTACAGGAGTAACTGATGAGCTACAAGAACTCGCATGCCCTGAGCGGTTTCAAAGCAATAGTTGCCCCGCATATCAGTTTGATCAAATTGGCCTGGGTTCCATGGCACAAGGGCGTATTTATGAATGAAATGGCAGATTCGCTCGCTAAGTCATTTTTAAATTGGCCTGTTATTGAGGCATTGCCGCCATCCGAATTCATTGTAGGTGCTATATTAAAAAGTGAACTGCTGTTAGATCAATTTTTCACGCCTTCACTTATGGCCACATCAGAATTCAAACAGTTGATGTTTGAATTCTGATCAACCGTTTGAATTCTGATGTATCATTAGAACAGTAAAATATGCCAAACACGACTAATGAAAGTCGCAAGGCTGCGTTATCCAATTGCGCAGCTAAATTTATATTGTTTATATTATATATATATATATTGTTACTATATAATATATATATATATATATATATATATATATATATATATATATATATATTACTATATATATATATATACATATATATATATATATATATATATATATATATATATATATATATATATATATATATATATATATATATATATATATATATATATATATATATATATATTATATATATTGTTTATATAATTATATAATATTTATAATCATTGTTCTTTTTGCGAAGTAAATGGGTCAACCGAACATTACCTCATTTTTTGTAACAAATACTCTGCCTTACGCAAAAGCACTTTAGGCGCTGCTTATCACCTTCTCAGAATAGATTTAAATGCGAAAATTGTGCTCCCTTTCGGGGCTTTGTCTTTTACAGTGTCGGGCAGATTGTTGACGCACTTCAGGAGTTCGTTAAAGGTTCATAGAGATTTAGGCGTTGAAATCAATTTTTGCTAGATTTTTAATTACTTTTCCACATTCATTACATTTCAAAAGCGCTGCTTCATTGTTTTACAGTATGGTTTATCAATACAATATCAAATTCGTCCTGTTTCATCTTTTTCTTTATAGATCAATCGTAACCTTTTGTTAAGTCTCTCATGAAAACTATCCGCTTCTTGGCCGATCGACCAGCGTGGGTTTGTGCCACATATTCAAGGAACTTGTCTGGTCTTGACTTGTTAAGCCACTTCTATTCCTCCTTAGGGATACCTGTGAAGCTATGAACTCCTATCACCACATTGTTACTCCTCTCTAGAATAACAATTGCTTCTTGACAAGCGATGAAAGACTACTTAGCACATAACTCCGAAATGGTAGAACAGTGCGAGCAAAACACGATGGAGAGCATGACACGAGGACGAGCACTGACTGTCAAATGAAAACATTTATTGGGAACCACGCATATATAGAAACAGCCAAGCATACAGCAAGATTATGCCACAGTTATACTCCCGTTCGTGCGGTCAGATCAATGATATTCTTTTGTCTAGCAGACCTAACGAAAGAGTGCCAATGCACTACTCACCCTTTTTGCAGGCATGTGTAAATGTCTCGAAGGTCTTCCTCGCAACCTTTTCTTAATAATGCTTTGATAAGATGACATCTGAAAGGCTTACTGTGCACCCATTCAGGGCAAATGCTTGGTTAGATCACTTGCTCCGCCAGTCTTTAATGAATTCGCGTGTTTCCACAATCTATCGTTGATGCATCGCCCAGTCTGTCCAACGTACACCCAATAGCATGATGTTGAGATTTCGTTCACAACAGATGTGACGCACTCGATGAAAGGCTTGGCGCGTTCTTCGAAAAGCTTACTCTATATTTTACGACGTGGGCAAGGCACCTTCATCACGGGAGATATGGCCATATTGTCAGACACAAAGGCACATCTGCAGTTCATACATTATTTTTACTAAAACGTTTTTTTGGGTGATCTGTGCAGTTAATAATCAAAACATTTTGCTGTCATCTAGCTTTTGCTTTTGTCACTAGCGGACGTAAGAATTGGTCATCACGTATCGTTGAAGTCCAGATTTACTTCGTGCCAAAACGCGTCTTGAAATGGAAGCCAGTGGTCGTGCTTTCATTGCGCTACATCAGTATGGTTCATATTGAAGATTTTGCGATGTCATTAGGTTAGTCGTTCTTACACTTCGGAACCATAAAAACAGTACGTGCATGATACTAAAGAAGCTTCTGCAATGAAAATTAGGAGCTGTAAACAAGGACATCTACTTCATTTTTCATGCGCTAACCACGCATCCAATGTTCAATTAAAAACCTCAAGGTGGTCTTCGGTCATGAGTAGCACCAGCGGTACGTTGTGCGTATTGTTAACGGCCCTGCTGCCGGAGTCGCGTAATTGATTGATTGATTGATTGATATGTGGGGCTTAACGTCCCAAAACCACCATATGATTATGAGAGACGCCGTAGTGGAGGGCTCCGGAAATTTTGACCACCTGGGGTTCTTTAACGTGCACCCAAATCTGAGCACATGGGCCTACAACGTTTCCGCCTCCATCGGAAATGCAGCCGCCGCCGCCGGGAGCCGCGTAATGATAAACCAATCATTAACAAACCGGTCTTTTAAAATGTAGTATTTACAGAAAGCAGCGACAAATACACATTTCCGGTGTTTTCAATTTATTGGTTTGTGACACTGAGATTCTGTTCGCCCGGGAAGCCCATGGTTAAGAATACCTCTCGAAATCCAACGACTATTTGGGCTCCCTCGATTGTTGGGATGCGCAACCAATAAACGAGCGTATTTAGGTCGGCTGAGAAGATGGCGCCACTAGCTCGCGCTTCCCTACGCTGGCGGTCGATGCAAGCTGATGAAGAGCGAAGGAGTTGCCGTCGCTATAGACTAGAAATCGTAGTCGAAACCAAACAGCACACGCAGGAGTAAAATAAATTGACAAAAAAACATGTGACCTGAGCACCAGCGCACCTATATAGAAATCCAACCTTTGTCCACTTTGTCATCGTTACTGCATGACTTGTGCACTTTCCTTTCGGTTCAGCATAATATTTTTTTTTGTTATTGATGCACCTGTGTTGAGAAGCGTTGGCGGAATTCTATTTTGCGGAAGAGGGGCGGCAACACCTTGATTTGAAGTGGGGCCGGGCAGGCTGATGTGGTCGAGTGTCATTCCTGCTATGTGCCATGGCAATATAAAAAAAAAGGAGTGGGGCATGGGCCCGTTGTGCCACCCCGGCCTGGCAATGCCACTGCCTGTATTGTGCACAAATTTGGTGGGTAGTGCACATTGTATGACACAAATAATAAAGCAGAAAAAAATAGAGCAAATATTTATGAATCCAAGCAGAACGTAACAGAGAGAAAGGTAAAAAGTTTGGCAGGTCCCACGTATACCTTGAAAATTGATGGTATGCGAAGCAGGCGGAGGGAAGGTGACTATGTTTCAATTTTTTTTATTCGGATAGACGTTACGAAATTGCGCTAAAGATGTGTACAAATGTTGCACGCCCGAACATGTGTACTGTTGCGTAACGATGCCAACAGTAACATGTCCGTAGCAGCACTAGAAGCGGTAAGCTAATATGTAGCGCTTGTGAAAGTGAAGATGGCGGCCCTGGACACTGCTGGATGAATGACTGTCAGTGGATGCCACTTCACTACAATTGCCGTTAACCCAACGTGATGGTTTTGTTATAGCAGTACGTATGTACTGTTTATAATGTAGTAGAGCCGATGCACCAACGTTTTATCGCCTGCGAAAAAGGACGAAAAACGGTGCGTTCTGAGGATGCGAGAACCGGCACCGCTTTTGAGAGCCTTGCCGTGCGGTCCTGTTTTGTCGTGACGTCATTGCCTCATCGCTACATCAATAAACCTTTTCACAATCTCAATGCAACCACAAGTGAGATTTCACGAACTTTACGTTCTACCTAAAAAGCAGCCGACCCTTCTCGTTTCGCGCCAAATCTGTTGGCGTACATCACGCCTCACAAAACCCAAACCAAAACTGAACTCCTACAGAACAAGAACAAAAGAACCAAAACGAATGCGTAAAAAACTGAATTTTGGTATATTCAATTATACAACACAATACATGTTCACCTGTGCCATGCGTCTGCCCGTCCATCTATCCGCACGTCCATCGACCCATCCATCCATTTGTTCATCCGTCCATCTGTGCGCCCGTGAAATTTCTCATCCATCCGTCGTTTTCTTTAGTCAGCGACTGCAGAAGAGACATTGGGGATCTTAGGACGTATAGCTTTGCGCACTCGTTGTCATTCACTTTAAGAAGACGTACTGATTGTTCTTAATGCTCTAGAATTAAAATTACAGATGTGTTGTTGTGATTTTTCGTTGATATAAACTGTCAATCACACTCAGTGTATTGCAGTTAAATAAATTATTCTTAGCCTGACGTGACGGCTGTATCGTAGGAGTATATATGAAATCTTTATAAAAAAATGGCAAATCCCACGTACAGTGGGAATCGATGATATGCGAAGCATGATTGAGAAATTTTCATATGTCACTTTAAAATAAGAACAACATTACGAGGTGGAGATAAATGATGCCGTACACGACTTCTGTGTCATGATTATTATGTTTGGATGAGTCGCTTACCTTCGTCATCTCTTCACGTCACGTGATACCAAATTTAGTATATGTGGAGCTAGCGAAACGGCCGCGAGTGCGCTATAAGTGTGGTATGTTGTCACGTTCTTACATGACACACGTGTCAGGACTATCATGTGTGCACCAGTCATATATTTCGTCATCCATTGACGTCACGTAACACCAAATTTGGTATATGTGGAGCTAGCAAAACGGCCACGAGCGCATCATGAAGGGCCCATTATACTCCGATGAAGCGTTGACGCGAGCGCACGCTGGGCACAGTGACGCTAAGTTAGATAAACGCGAGCACTCTATACTGTGACGCCAGGAGCGACCAGCGTCCGTCGGCGCGGCCCTATGGCAACCGGCACAAATTGCGACATACTGCATTTCGCGTTGATGTCATAGAGTAACCTTACTCTATGCCGATCAGTTACCCAGACAACACTGCGTCTCCCTCTTTTCGTGACGGAGAGACACCCAGACGCGCAGAAACGCGCATGCGTCAAAGCAACGCAGCGCGGTGCGTGCCTGCGAGTATATATATGGCAGGACCGCCGCCTGGCGTGGCAACGTCGGCGTGACGCGACAAAATGAACGCCGGTGAGCACGCGCACCGCGTCACGTCGAAATGTATTGGCGTCTTGACGGTGGAATGTGGTCATGTTCTCACATGACACGCATCTCATGATTATCCTGTTTACACGAGTCACATACCTTCGTCATCCATTGGCGTCACGTAATACCAAATTAGGCATATTTGAAGCTATAGTGAAACGGCCGCGAGAGCATCATGTGTGTGGCATTTAGTCATGTTGGTACATGACACGCATGTCGTAATTATCATGTTTGGATGTGTTATTTACCTATGCCGTCCGTTCGCGTCGCGTAATACCGAGTTTGGTACATATGAAGCTAGCGAAACGGCCACGGGCGTATCATGAACGTAGCATGTAGTCATGTTGTTACATGACACGCATCTCATGTTTATCATGTTTGCACCAGTCGCATACTTTCGTCATTCATTCACGTACCATAATACTAAATTTGGTATATGTGACGCTAGCGAAATGGCCGCGAGTGCAACATGAGCATGACATGTAGCCATGTTGTTACATGACACGCATGTCATGATTTTCATGTTAGGGTCTGTCGCTTGTGTTTGCCGTGCATTCACGTCATACCATACGAGTTTTGCATCATGTCATGTGAACGAAACCACCGCAAGAGCTGCAGAACCATGAAATGTAAATCGTGACATTCATGTCATGATTTTAATGTTATGACTAGTAAAATACATTCTTAATACATGATTAAAGACACAGCGCAAACAACGGCAGGAAGAAAGGAAGAGACAGGACAGAGCGCTGACTTACAACTGATCTTTATTAGGAAATGCGAACAAATATATATCATGGCAGGCAAAAAACACGTGTCCACCACAATATCAAAAAATTTCGCACAAGCGTCACCATCACCATATCGCTACTGTCTCACCGCACACGTGTTCATCCTACAGATAAGAAGTCCATCTCTTTTTGAGAGAGGGTTACAGATGCCCTACTTACACATTGATCTTTCAGACGTGCAATTTCAGCCGCTTCCATTATCTCCCTAGTTTTTCTTTCTTTGTGCCTGGCTAGGATTTTAGTGTCGCGAAACTGCGGTGTGCACCCACAATCCCTACAATGGATGCCAAGGTGGCCGCTAATAGTATTTTTCACGTTGTACTCGTGCTCCTTCAATCTTGTGTTTACGCACCTTCCTGTTTGGCCCACATATATCCTTCCACAGGACAGCGGGATCGAATAAACTACATTTTCCGCGCAAAGTATGTAGCTAAATTTATGATTTACTGCGCAGAGCTGCGGCCCTCTTGCGGGTTTATTCACTTGCGCACATATGGACAACAGCTTTATCGGCGCAGAGAACAGCACTCTGACGTTGGCATGCTTCCCTATCTTTTTCAAATTGTGTGCGATCCCATGCATATACGGCACAACGGTACACTTTTTATTTCTGTCGCACTCCGATAACGATTGCCGGCCCTGGGTATGCTTTAGCTTTTTTAAAATAGATTCTGCGACAGAAATTAACAGATGTGATGGATAAGCTGCTGCCTTAAGGCGTTCAAGTTGTTTACTGAAGCTCTCTGAAATTAAGTGGCGACAAGACTTCTTTAGGGCATTAGTAAAGCACGTAGTGGCAATAGACCTCTTTACCAATTTAGAATGGCAGGAATCAAAAGGTAGCAATGGTTTACTGGCTCGTGGCTCATACTCCCAGCAAATGTGATCTGTTTCAAATTTAAGCTTTAGATCAAGAAACCTAATGACCTGCCCCACTGGTAATTCATGCGTCAAAACAAGTGGCTGGAAATGCTTTCGAAATTCATTTAGCACTTCTAACATTAGTGGTTGTAGGCCTGATTCGTCCGTCTGAAAAATAACTAAGAAATCATCTACGTAACGGAAGACCTTGGTCAGCCTTAAAACATTCATGTGGTCGTGCACTTGCCTATCTAGATGCGCTAGGAAAAGATCACTTAATATCGGAGCTATGCTAGATCCAATGCAGACCCCATTTGTCTGGATGTAAACCCTGTCATTCCAAGTTGTAAAAGTCGAATTAAGGTACATGGTTAAAAGCTCTAAAAAACTGCCAACCGCTAACCCTGTGTCGTTCTGAAAGGCGGTTGCACCATGCTTATCTATACACTCTTCAATACACAGCATAAGTTGACTATGAGGCAAAGATGACTATGATGCCACAGGCAATGAAGCAACTACATCGGATCCTTTTATTCGTCTTTGCTCTCATTATACAGAGGGCATGCGTGTCACGCCATCTTGACATGACATCGTTTTCATACTATGACATAATTTTTAATTTTTGTTCACTTCCATAATTATCGTTTATATGCAATGCATGCATGTTCCCATATGTAGTATGTCAAGTCGATGAAAAGATCATAATGATTTCACGAAATAAAAATTATTGTTTTTGTCAATTATGTAATTATATTTAGTATGTTTTAAATTATAGTATAAAAACGCCCGGTGTCACACGGGCACTTTTAATCGCGATCAGGGCAATCCGCATCAGTTTTCTTGATTCCGATCAACTTTATGACCGCTGCTATACAACCCAAGCTAATCTGGTTCGCCGCTTGGGTCAGATGAAATGCCGTAGGTGGTATTTTCGTGTCATAAAACATGCTACTGACAAAACGCGGCGTACGGTATCTCCTGTATACCTCCTTCTCTTTTGGAAAAATCTCGAAATGTTCGCTCATGCCAGAGCGTCTGGAGACTCTCGAGGGTACCTCATGATAAAACAGCTCCAGACCATCTGGCATGGGGTCCCCGCGGGATGTTTTTTCACGCCCTTCCAATAGCAACACAAAAATCTCAAGATATTCACGCAGTCCGGAACTGTGAGTAGGTGAAGCATTCGTCAGTCTGTCTATGCTTCCATCCATCTGTTCGTTCTCGCTTCCGTCCGTCCGTGTGACCATCCGTCCATCAATGCGTCTGTTCGTGCGTCCGTCCGCGGGTCCGTCCATCCCTTCGTGCATTTATACGTGCGTCCGTCCGTTCGTGCATTCATCTGTTCATTTATACACGAGTCCATTCATCCGTCCGTGCATATATCTGTCTCTCCGTCCGCGGGTCTTTCCGTCCGTCCGTCCATCTAGTGAACACTGCGAGTACCACCATCTCGCAGCGTTTCATTATATAAAAGTACCGACATTCCGACGACTAAACGAGAGGCGGCAAGGCCGGACTAGAGGAACGGTGCGTGCATTTTCTTACGGTTTGCGCTTCGTGTCTTGTTTTCCCCTTTCACCGCCACTAGTTCAGGGCACTGGGGCCCAATCCTAGCTAAACCTTGCTTAAACCAAGGCGGTTACGCCTAGCGAGCTCAACGTGGCTACCTTCACTGGTCAGAGAGTGCTCAAAGGGTACCCTTCTAATACTAGCTTTGTTTAGTAAGCATCAAATTAAAGGCAAATTTTATTGGAGATTAAGTCACCGATACTCGCCTCTGTTGGTTATTTCATCAGAAAAAATCATTTTATTTATGATTAACATGCGTGGGTTTCCACCTCAATTAAAAAAAAGTATGCACATGTCGCTTCTCTATAGTCTGGCCGTGGAGGTGGCTACCTGCTACTACGACGACTACTACTACGTACATTGCGGATGCACGACCCACAGCTTAAGGAGCCTTGTCCTTAAAAAAGCACTCTCTCAAATGCGTAGGGACATACATACGTGGAGTATTTTTCCAAGAAGAGGTGCTCCCGCATATCGTAGGCAGGTGAAGATCAAAAAGCTGTTTCACTTTAAAAGTATTTATTCAATTGTGCAACAGTCCAACATTCTGTATAAAAATAGAAACACACGCAGCGACGTTTTCTCACTTCCGGGGCTCTCTGGGACCATTGTGCACGTAATGGTCTTGACTTCCTCCTACATAATAGCAAGTTTCAATACCCCGAATCTGTCCTCCGTAACAGAGTTGCCTTCTTTATGAAATCAGTTTGTCGCAGAGCCTATGAGAAGAAGCTCAGCTCACTCGCTTCATGCGTATTGTGACGTTATTACTAAAGCGATACCGTGACAGACAATCCGTACGCAGTAAACGAACTCGCCAACGAAGAGTATTGGTGCCTGAGTACTCAAGCGGCTTACGAAGGCAAGCTCTTGGATCCTATTGTACACTCCTTGGGTGTGACCGGTGAGATAAAACAGCGGGCAGATAACAAAAGAACAAAAAAATTAAAAAAAGAAACACGGTGAGCCAATGATTTGGGGTACCCGGCACTAAAACACTCCAACATCGCTGTTAGGCGTGCATGAGCCTCCGCATATCTCTAATGGCGCATCTTTATAGCCTGGTAGTTGAGGTTCCGAATCATCGCAAAATGAATCGTCAGTGTCCAGCCCAGCCATGAGACTGATGCTTTGTTGTACCCCGAGTTTGCGTTGTCCTCCTGAAGTCTTGTCGGGGTCAAGTGAATCGGAATCGACGCTGAGCTGTGCTGTCCCGAAGGGCTCACCATGAAAACAGTGGCCAGCAGGTGGTGACGAAACACAGGACCCTTAAGCTGCGTGAGAAGACAAAAATTAACTTTGCTATGTAACCTGCATTTCAAAATAACGCTACAAAAAGCTCTTGCGTAACTCGGGGAGCCAAAATATAGTCGCCCGAATTCATATACCACCTGGGGTACACCATCAAGCACTTTGGGCAGAATGCACGAATAATTTGGTTATCTAGCCTTATCAAAGTGAGGCGATAAAGTCCAATGCTGGAATCTGAAACCTTTTGTTTGGCAGTAAAATGCCGTTAACCTGTGTAGTGGACACCCAAAACATCTTTAAGGAATCCTCTTAGACAATAAAGGAACAAGTCGTTGTCGAACGAATGTAATGCAAAGCGATAAAATAAAATAGATGATTATTTTCCAGTTTTTCACACACACAATTGATTCCTCAGTATCACGACGCCTAGCCAATGAACGCTGCAGCTCGTAAAGTGCTTTCTATTTCACGGACTGTACAAAAAGGGTGTAAATTTAAGGGTTTGTTTTGCTTGTTACGCACAATAATAATGAGAAATAACATATAGTGATGCCTAGAAAAGTATAGACCTTATGTGAAATTAGTTGCCACCTAGCGGCCACCTTAAGTATTTCCGCCGTGTTGAAGGCTTGGCGTCCTTCACATGTGCCCTTTCGAAGAGTACATTTCGTTGTGTGGCTCCTGATAGCAACGGCGATTTCAAGATATTTTCGTGTGCTGTGCTGCACAAATTAATAAAACGGGGATACTGAACAAAAGGTTTCCGCGAAACTAACATATGCGTTATTAGATTTATTCGCGGCCAACGAGAAGCGCTAGATGGTTCCGTTGCTTCGGCTACTGCTTACGCCTAACTATACGTGTTTAAAGCATGTACACTCACGAGATAACACGCGAATAATACGTGTAAATTCTACGCGCCATTCATATGTTACTGTATGCTAATTCTAGTTACGCAGAACGTTTGAATTTCGTCTTATACAAAACCACTTACTTGGCTAGTTAGTTACTTTGGTTGTTGGTCAGACAGTGGGCCATATTGTCATTTAGTTGGCAAAGCATTTAGTAAAGGAGAACTTATCCATCCAGTATACGGCAGCACAAAAAAATTGGCAGAAAAACCACGGAGTGAATGATGGAGAGTGGGGCGAAGCATTCGTCCATCCATTCGTTCTTGCTTCCGTCCGTCTATGCGTCCGTCTGTGTGATCGTCCATGCGTCTATCCGCCCGTCAGTGCGTGCGTCTGTTCCGGCGTCCGTCCCTGCGTTCGTCCATGCATCCGCCCCTGCGTCCATTCATGCGTCCATCAATGTATCTGTCTGTGTGTCCGTTCGTCCATCTATTCAACACCCTGAGTACCACCATCTCGCATCTTTTCATCATATATTCCCCCTATAGCAGCACCGCCATCCAGCGGACATTCCAACAACTAAACGAGAGGTGGCACACACACACTTTCTTATGGCTTGCGCTTCGGGTCTACTTCCCACCTTTACCCACCTTGAGTTCATGGTATATACTAGTTCACTGTATTCATGGCACTGCGGCCCAATGCTCGCTAAACCTTTCTAAAACCAAGGAGGTTACGCCAAGCGAGTATAACGTAGGAACCTTTTCCTGTCAGATAGTGCTCAATGTACATGCCGATGGCTGCTAATGGGAAAAGAGAGACAGGAGAATTCGGCTGTTAGTTTCTTAAGGCTTGTGCTTCGTATCTACTTCCCACCTTTCGACAACCATTCACCGCAACCGTTACTCCCTCGTAGCCGTTGTAGTATGTAACAAGTATAATATTTTGTCCTCCAAGGTGGTGCCGGTGAGAGATTTCTTCTGCGTGTTGTTGAACAACAAAAAATAGTGCTTAAAGTACATGCAAATCGCTGCTAATGGGAAATGAGAGACAGGAGCATTCGGCTTTTAGTTGACGCGCACGCTGCCATCCCCATTAGCAGCCATTGGTATTTACATTGAGCACTATCTGACAAGAAACAGTTGCTATGTTATACTCGCTGGGTGTAACCTTCTTAGTTTTAGAAAGGTTTAGCGAGCGTTCAGGCGCAGTGCCATGAATACAGTGAACTAGTATATACCTTGAACTTGAGGTGGTTAAAGGTGGAATGTAGATACGAAGCGCAAGCCGTAAGAAAGTAGAAGCCGAATTCTCCTGCCTCTCATTTTCCATTAGCAGCCATTGGCATGTACGTTGAACACTATCTGACAGGAAAAGGTTGCTACGTTATACTCGCTGGGCATAACCTCCTTGGTTCTAGAAAGATTTAGCGAGCGTTGGGCCGCAGTACCATGAATACAGTGAACTAGTACATACCATGAACTCGAGATGGTTAAAGGTGTGAAGTAGACCGGAAGCGCATTCCGTAAGAAAGTGTGCGTGTGCCACCTCTCATTTAGTACTTGGAATGTCCGCTGAATGGCAGTGCTTCTATATGGGGAATATATGATGAAAAGATGCGAGATGGTGTTACTTGGAGTGTTGAATAGATGGACGAGCGGACACACAGACAGATGCATGGATGGAGACATGAACGAACGCAGGGGCGGATGCATGAACGAACACAGGGACGGACGCCCGAACAGACGTGCGCACGGACGGGCGGACGGACGCATGGACGGTCACACAGACGGACGCATGGACGGACGGAAGCAAGAACGAATGGATGGACGAATGCTTCCCCCCACTTTCCATCATTCACTCCGTGGATATGCTGCCATTTTTTTAGGTGTGCTTGATATCCTTCAAGCTAACGTCGTCAAGTGCAAAGTGTAAAGTGCAAATTTCTTAAAGCTGGTGAACGAATAAGCAAGAGCTAGAACAGAAATCGCGTCGACATATCACAGTCCGTGATAACAAAGACCACTTGTTTTAGCTTGGCTAGTTATTCACCTGTACTAATTTAGGAGCTTGCTCATCAAGCTTCATGATTGATTGATTGATTAAAACTTAATTTTCGTCCTGGGAAGACGCAGGGGAGACACCGTGCCATCCAGCTAATACCACGTACGGCCCGTCAAGCCGAGCTTGGCGGCCCGTTAACGGGCACTCGGGACAACCTGGGTTTGATCGTTAGGTTCGGGGCTGCGTAAGAGCACCGCCCATGTGTCCTCGCTAAAGGCGGAGCTGATGGCTTAACATTCCCACAACACATTGTTGAATGTTGCTAACAGTCCAAAGGCGGGGCAATCTACACTTGGATACTGTTAATGGTACATGACATGAAGAACAGCATGGTTAGGATACGCACTGGCTTGCAATAGTGTAAGGGTAACTGCCTGCACCCTGCACAAGGCAGGGTGTTGGAGGGCGAATACCCGTCTTGACAGATATACGTGCTTTGTTATTTCATTGAACGTCAGTAAGGGTTCCCAGCAAGGCAGAGGGACTGTGGAGGCGGCGTGGTCAGTAAGCCTTCGCGCGGCCTCGTGTGCGCCCTCGTTAGGATTAGCCCTAACGTTAGCCCTAACGTTAGGTTAGCTCACCCCAGGTGAGCGAGAAACCAAGTGAAAGAATGGGGCGTAATACTCTTGATAGTTTAGAGAATGCGGAGGGCCTGGGGGGCTACCATCCCTGTTTAGTAGACCTTCATAGCTGCCTTCGAGTCGCTGTATATTGACTCTCTGCGACTACCTAGCATAGCCAGTGCGATTGCTCCCGCTAGAGGCGCTGCTGTGCTCTTCCGCATAATTTTCCCGGATAAAAAGTTTTCAAGGTGACGTCCCTCATTGTTCTCGACGCCGTCCTCCTCACTCTCTCACTTACACCCCCTTTCTCCGCAATCCTCGTCTGTAATTAGTGCACTCTTTGCGTGCCATACTGTAAATGGCTGGTGTTGTTTATTTTTGTGAAAAAGGTTCAAAACGAGCACGCATGAGCTTATGGCCCTGACAGAGTTCTCGCCGCGACGAAAGAGAAAATCGTAGTCAAGACATAAACTCCAGAAAAGTAGCGTTGCAGTTGGTGTCAAGCTTGCTGAGATTGCTTTGCGGTGCATGTTGAATGCGACACGTGTGTTTTTCAACAATTATGGGTTGCAGTAAAATAAGAGAAAACAATTTTGCCGGCGTATACAACGCTCGCGCTATCTGAAATGGTGCACATCGTGAAGTGCAGCTAAGAAACATTTCACATGAACGCTTTCATACAACGCCATCGACGTGCGTCTACGTGGCTCGGCGAAGCGAACTTATTTATCGTTTTTTTGTCGAAATGCCAGAAGCGCTTGTAACGCCCGTCTAGTGCATTCCCGTTGTGACAAATATTTGTTTGATACAACTGAAGAGTTTAATGAACGCACTTTCATTAACATTACACGCTAGCCAGTTCGATTCACTTAAAAGGGGGCATAAAGGAGTGGGAACTCGCTACTTCGCGACACCTCAATCGTAGAACTCTCACTTGTTTTAAAGTTCTGTGCACCACACTAAACTTACTAGGCATCACTATTGTCAAAGTGGGTGTAGTTTTCCAGAAAAAAAAGTCACAATTTCGGCACGAGGTCGTGGCAATGAATGCTATAGCAACACATCGGGCTGTTATACGACTTAGCGCTAGGATATTCAGGAACCGTACAACACTTAGTGAACATCGTTGATTGTGCTTGAAAGGATGGTAATGCAGTAAATCCAGTACCTAAACAAGTGGTGGTGTGAAGAGCTGAATGCGTGACGTCCTACAGGAGGTGAAGTCTGAGTTCGGCGTCGAGAAATGCGTCTAGCCTCTAGTATTTACATCAAAGTACATTGAGGTTGAAGTCGGCAGTGAAGATGTCTGACCCATCTTGTAGGCGCACGTCAAGGAACTTGCGCATTAAGAAGTTCGTGGTGCGAGTGCGCAATGTTCTCGGTGAGATCAACGCTGTAGTGATGATGAAGCCGTGTGTTGTTTTAATGGCGCAAGCGTCACCACAGCTCATCTGGGGCAGCGAGTTGAGTTTATTTGTCTAAAGTGGAGGTGACGGTCTGCATTTCAATTTTATTTCAATTCACAGACATGACAGCAGTAGCAACTTGCCGAATATTCTTGACGTTAATGCAAGCATCTTTTCTTGGTGCTTCAGAGTGAAATTGGAGCCAGATACGCTTTATAATGTCCCTTTAATCCATCTGTATGTGCTTCAGTGAACTCACCCCTCCATTGATCAAGCCATTGGACACGTCAATGTTCAGGGAAATTAGGTAGGGCTTTTCCAAACAAAGTACATGCATATTTTGTTGATGAATGTTTCCTTTAGGTCCATTGACAAAGCGCTAGGGGCAAACGGTGCATTTGCATCTTACCATCCGTCCTTACGTGCGTTAGTCTGCTCGTGTATCTGTCACCCGTCCGTGAATCTGTCACTGAGCCCATGCTTGCATCCGTCTATCCGTGCGTGCGTCCGTCCGTCCACCAGCGTATCTGCTCTTCCGTGCATCTGTCCATCCGACGATGCGCGGGTACGTCCGTCCGCCCATGTACATGTCCACCTGTCCAACCACCCGTCCGACCACGCGTGCGTCCACTCGTCCATCCAGTCGTGCATTTCTCCGTGTATCTGTCCTTCCGTCCACGCATCCATCCATCTGCATATTTGACCATCAGACCGTGCGTTCTTCCGACCATCTGCCCATCCTTCATACTACTAGGCGACTTCGACGTAGGCACTGTGTACCTTAGAAAATTCACTGCATCATCATCATCAACTTCGTGTATCTGCAGCCATTTATTTAGCGCCGCGAATTCCACGTGGAAGTTATAGACTGCATATGGTACACAAAAAAAGCGTTCATTCAGGGAGGTAACATTCGGAAATGTTTTCACCAGATAACAAAATATATTTTAATTGTCGTTGTTCAGGAAGAAAATACAACTCGGAATGATTATCTGCAGTTCTATGTAGCCACGACAATATTCATTATCACATCTTTATGCATAAAATGAATAAATCTATAAATAAGTTAAAAATACGAAAACAGGAAAGAAATAAGATGCCAGGGAAACAAAAGTATAACTTTCAAGCCCACCCTAAAAAATAACACCAACTTTGTGAGAACGGGTGAAACGCAATGAAACCATTTGGCATTCATCTAGCGTAAATCACGACGAATATGACGGGCAACAGGGTGGCAGGTACTGCGTGCACTTTTTTAACAAAGCGCGGCGTGGGGTAAAACACGACGGACGTGCGAGGCGATGCGGCGTTGATTTTTGAAAGAATGCCACACTCTCAGCAGGGCTGTGCAAGTAGAGGCACTCTAAGCGGTAGTATGCTGGAATAATGTCTATAGATAAAACAAGTTTCGAATGAAGCAAGACCATCTCCTTTTTTCCTCACTTATTTGCCTATTGCGCCACCTAGAATGTTTCAAACTTACATAAAGAAAGAGAATGTTTTGGTTCAGTTGCTACGGCGAATAGATTTGAGTGAAACAAAATGAAACGTAATTAGCCGTAGTGTAATGAAATATTTGTTTGAATAAAAACGGTAGAACACAAGAGCAAGCGGGATGCCTGTTAACTGGCAACGTTGTGCATTTCTATATTTCACACCGCTAGCTATGCGTCTTGGATCAACTGGACAGTTCTCCGAATGTGCTTTGCTCGTGCTTATGATTTGGCACAGTGAACGAGCTCTTCGTGGCAGTGACCACAGGGCGGGGCGTTGTGATGAAGGATTACAGCAGGCTTGTGCACACGCGGCAAACAAACCATGGTCAGACTAGTACGAACGTTTGATTAGCAGCTCTGCGATAACGGTTTTTTAATGTCCTGGACGCGCGCATACACACACACACACACACACACACATAAGTATATATATATATATATATATATATATATATATATATATATATATATATATATATATATATATATATATATATATATATATATATATATATATATATATATATATATATATATATATATATATATATATATATATATATATATATATATATATATATATATATATAGTGTGTGCGCGCCCAGGCCATTACAAAACCATTATCGCAGAGCTGCTAATCAAGCGTTCGTACTAGTCTGACCATGGTTTCTTTGTCGCGTGTGCACAAGCTGGCTGTGATCTTTCATCACAACGCCTCGCCCTGTGATCACTGCCACGAAGCTCGTTCACTGTGCCAAATCATAAGCACGAGCAAAGCACATTCGGAGAACTGTCCAGTTGATCCAAGACGCATAGCTAGCGGTGTGAAATATAGAAATGCACAACGTTGCCAGTTAACAGGCATCCCGCTTGCTCTTGTGTTCTACCGTTTTTATTCAAACAAATATTTCATTACACTACGGCTAATTACCTTTCATTTTGTTTCACTCAAATCTATTCGCCGTAGCAACTGAACCAAAACATTCTCTTTCTTTATGTAAGTTTGAAACATTCCAGGTGGCACACTAGGCAAATAAGCGCGGACAAAAGGAGAGGGTGTCGCTTCATTCGGAACTTGTTTTATCTATAGACATTAATCCTGCATATTACCGCTTAGAGTGCCTCCACTTGCACAGCCCTGCTGAGAGTGTGGCATTCTTTCAAAAATCAACGCCGCATCGCCTCGCACGTTGGTTGTGTTTTACCCCACGCCACGCTTTGTTAAAAAAGTGCACGCAGTACCTGCCAACTTGTTGCCCGTCATAATCATCGTGATTTACGCTATATGAGTGGATGCCAAATGGTTTTATTGCGTTTCACCCGTTCTCACAAAGTTGGTGTTATTTTTAAGGTGGGCTTGAAAGTCATACTTTTGTTTCCCTGGCACCTGCTTTCTTTCCTCCTTTCGTATTTTAATTTATTTATTGATGTATTCAATTTATGCATAAAGATGTGATAATGAATAGTGTCGTGGCTACATAGAACTGCAGATAATCATTCCGAGTTGTATTTTCTTCTTGAACAACGACAAATAAAATATCTTTTTTATCTGGTGAAAACATTTCCGAAAGTTACCTCCCTGAATGAACGCTTTTTTTGTGTACCATATGCAGCCTATAACTTCCACGTGGAATTCGCGGCGCTAAATAAATGGCTGCAGATACACGAAGTTGATGATGATGATGCAGGGAATTTTCTATGGTACACAATGCCTACGTCGAAGTCGCCTACTAGTATGAAGGATGGGCAGATGGTCGGAAGAACGCACGGTCTGACGGTCAAATATGCAGATGGATGGATGCATGGACGGAAGGACAGATACGCGGAGAAATGCACGATTGGATGGACGAATGGACGCACGCGTGGTCGGACGGGTGGTTGGACAGGTGGACATGTACATGGGCGGATGGACGTACCCGCGCATCGTCGGATGGACAGATGCACGGATAAGCAGATACGCTGGTGGACGGACGGATGCACGCACGGATAGACGGATGCAAGCATGGGCTCATGGACAGATGCACGGACGGGTGGACAGATACACGAGCAGACTAGCGCACGTAAGGATGGATGGTACAATGCGTGCACGAACAGAAGGACGGAGAGATACACGGAATGACGGATGCACGGATGAATGTACAGAGTACGATCTATTTTCAAGTCGTGTGTGGACTATCAACGCTCTATGCACTGTACAGCCGCGGCCACGTCTGTGTATAGCATGCGGGATGCCGCTTTTTGCTCTGCTGGTCAAAACCTACCTTGAGGGAGTTTCGGGCTCTGGAGTTGTATAACAGGAGCACGCGTGACCTATTTGGCAGGCTGAGCACGTCAGAGCCCGATACTGCTTCAAGGTTTTGCCCCGCAGAGCGAAAACGGGCTGCTCGCGTGCTCTACAAAGACGTGGCCGCTACTGTACATATTGCCACTTGTGTTCTGGTCCGACGGGGAGCTGCGACGACGAAAACGGACATTGTAAGAGCTTAAGAATTTTCGCTCCTAAAAATTCAAGTATCGCATGGGTATAGCGGTTTCCACTGCAATTGCCAAACGACATTTTTACGCTTACCACACTTTCGCTTGTATTGCCAATAAATGGCTAATAAGCCATATGCTTAATAGGCATTCAAAAAGATGACATGAAGACGAATATATCCGACTATCGATCAATCACAGAAAAAGCAGCCTCGGAACCTTCGCGCGAATCCTAATCGCTTCAAAATTTAGCTAAACACTGAGTAGACCTTAAAGCTCTTACGTCAGCAAATCTATCGCTGCTGATGAATGTTGAAAATTTTGGTGGGTATGTGGTGTAAAATAAATAAATAACCACACTTACACACCCACGAAGTATCAAAGTGAATAGGGATGTCTGCACGTCTCAGGAATTAAAAAGCTGCGCCCCGCTCAGCCGCAGCCAGGATCCCAGAAGCCACGCTAGTAGTAAGGGTCATTACGTTCTGCAACGCCTTTAGGCGCGCAACGTTCGATTATTTGTTGTGATTCGGCCCTACAAACTTATAACTGGCAACATCAATGAATGTTTTTGCGTTTGATAAGGCATGCGCAGCACAAAGTGCTTTTACTGAAAGGCTCCGAATCCACGCGTGGTAGTGCGTGCATTGACGATTGACATCAGTAATGACTACGGCTGTATCAGACAACGCGGTTGTCTTCAGCCTGAGAGAGCACATCAATACACTCTATTTGTACACCCGCAGCTGCTATGGAGTGCACTCTAGCTACAGTGTACCAACACTTCTAGTACACTCTACTCTAGCTGCGCTCTCTCCATGAAGTCACGCAAACGGTACGCCGCTGTTGCGCCCGCACACTCGGCATGCTCGGCATCGCGTGCTCTATTTGAATAAGTGACCGTTAGAGGGCCGCGCCTCAATGCAGTACTACAGGCTATAACACATTATATGTGATCACCCGTTAAAAAGGGGCAAAGCCACAAATCGTCATCATCGTCGTCGTCATCATCAACACTGGCGTTTGGCGCGCTTCCTCTCTTTTCACTGGGAGCTCACTCGTTGAACACTACCTGTTACCGCTCCGCTACTTCTTTTTCTTTTTTTCTTCTGGTTTATATCTTTGAATTCTGGTCATGTAAACTCTAACAATGACATATACGTGACGGAAATATGTCAGAGAAGTTTTGGTGGTCCCCGGCATAAAACTATCCCGTGTTAACAAAACAGGCAACACTAATTATTCTCAGAACGGCATACTACCAGAATCACGGGCTGCGCTGATCTGAGAGAAGCCCGGAGCACTCCTTGTGGGTCTTTTAGCTGGACGACAAGGGAGGCACCGTTGACGAGTGGTGACGCTGTGATGCAGGCGAGCCGAGGACCCGGATGGACTACACTGCACTTTGGCGCCGGTGCAAGCACCGAGAAGAAGCAAGGGGTCGCTGCCACGCCCACAGGGTTGCTAGCCAGGCAGGCGAGCGTGCCGTAGTCCAGCTCACTGCGGGGCACGTAGCTGCGTGTTCACGTGGTTCAATTATTCAGCCATTAGTTCATTTAGTCGCTGAATGTATGCTTGTCTGTTCTATGAAATATTTATTAATGAGTTGAGCACGCAACAATACGTATGGCGTAGGAAACTGCCACGCACTACAGCACAAAGACACAACAAAAAAGGCGCGTGCCAGTAATCGTGACCGTGCTTTTACAACAAACTTCAAACATATCAGCGTGGAAAATTAGGCAAGTTGTTAAAAGCCCTTTTTCAAAGACGATAGTCTTTCTTGGGCACCTCCGACGGAAAAAAAATTTGCTCTGTCTGTACATTTGTGTGTTTGTCCCCCCTTACCGATGCCTCAAACGGTTCTAAACGGCCGACCCCATCCGCAGCGCCCACTAATATTGCTCAAGCTTCAGCGTTCATAGTTGTGCGATTGTCAATTAAAAAGCAATTATTGCGTATATCTAATGCGCCATAACAGCACGTCGATGTTTTGTATGTTTGCCTTTATACTTGAAGAGGCACACAAAAACTAGCGTTTATGACGCTGCACTGAAAGTGCAACGCGATGCTCAAAAACGTGTTTCCAACGCTTTGCTACCACGACACGGTGGTGCCACCTGCCCATCGCTTTGCGTTCAGCACGTTATCACCTCCGAAAAAAGCGCGCATCTTTCTCCGCAGGTGCGCACACCTTCGTTTTCGAGGATAACTGCCAGATGGTGCTCGTGTCTAACGTGCTACAACGCACTCGTTCACCTCTGCTACACAATCGAGGCACTCTAGCACCGCGCATCCAGAATACCATTAATCAATTTTCTTGCACAGAACATCAAAACAAACGTTTTGTTCACTCTCTCCAGACGCAACACTATCATCTTTCAACAAAATTTGCATTGTAACACGCATATTCAGGGCAATTTTTTTGTTTTTTTTTTGTTGCGTGTGAGCCAACAACGCTATTCAACCTAAAAAAAACCCCCACATGCTGCTATTGCGTCGCACTCTTCTTCTTCTCTTCACGCTGCGCAAAGACGGGAAGGCTGCATTCTCTCTCCTTGAGCAGCATTTGACGGCACGCCTCGCTCGCAGGGATACGTTATTCCATGCGCTCTCTGAGAGACTGAGATAGACCAGCTCGTTTGATCTATGCTTCAGCCGCGTGCTAGACTTCGCTCGTGCTTCTAGTAGCGGATAGAACGTTGGTTTCTTGGGTGATGTTATCGATTTAAACTCTGTACAAAACATGGCGGCGATGGCGACGAAAAACACGTCGAGAGCACTCATGCTATTACTATCCTATTAGAATAAATCTTCGCGAAAACTGCTGCGCCTCTCACAGACTTGCAAAAGCAAGACTCGACCTTTTAACTCAGATTCCTCACAAGAAGCATCTTTCTCGAAGCTCGTATCTTCTCTCGTTATGGCCCACTTCCATCTACTCTTCAGCACCGATGCAAATCCAGAGCAACCAGGCCCTGACAGTTATCCTTGCGAAACCTGTGTCAGCCGACCATGACTGGGGCTTGCTCGCGTACAAATGTTTGCGGCTCAATGCTACTGGTACTAACCGTTTTACCTTTTACTCAGACACGAAACAGCTCTGAACTCGATACCTTCCTTTGCACTTCCGCAAAGTTGTTCCTTGATAACGCATGCGATGCTATTGGCTGCTCTTGGGACTACGGCTCCTGCAGGTATCATTATTGATCTCTGGCTCCCATCGTAGGATACATTGTCCAACAATTCAGAGAGAAGAAGTGCTGGTACGAACGACAGATTCATTTACATAGAAGGGCGTTGAGAAGTCAACAAGAAGGAAGCAAGTGATCAGGAGATGTGAAGTGCTGCGTTCTACATAACCTTTTTGCGTTTTATAGCTTCGTGCTGTCAACCCTCGGCGCATTGTCTGCATCTTCAGCCGATGTGGTGTCTGCTGGTTTCGACGCTCCATTTAGGAGCGAGAAGAAAGACATAACCCAGTACACATGAAAAGGGTGCATTCGAATACGATGCTCAAATATGGTCACTTTCGGTTGATTACTCTAGACTGAACATTAAGAAATCGTAATACAACGATGAGAAAAAAATTGTCGCGTATCTGCGTGCTGCCCTGAAAAAGACATCAAAAGACGATACTGTCTTAGAGAGGAAATGAAGCGTGTATTTCACGTCCTGAGTTAGAATATCAGTGAGCGCTGCGTGAAATATGGCTTCATCTGACAGTAACGTGAAGAAACGAAACATTTAGAACGAAGGGCTACTGGTACGTGACAGTCACGTGTCGTTTTAGTTGTTTTAGCCAAGCGTAGGAAACACCTTTTTCGTTCATAGCGTCACATTGTCAGTGGAGATTCATAAACACTTCGATATACAGACTCAAGTATGTATGCATTTCCTAAATAAAAAACACACTAGCTAATGTTTACGTACTGATGTTAAGCCAGAAGTATTACTAATTTTTGCTTCTTGATTGACATTGTTTGCAAGTATGAACGCTGCTACCAGATAAAGATGGATGGATATAAACTTTCGCCAGGTGGCTGAATCTTTGGAGAGACACCAACAAACAGTCAGACGAAAATTTCTGCGTAATGTATCCGAAGACAACCCTCTGTAAAAACATCAACGTAGTAAGACTTTTGCCGGGTGGCTGAATCGGAGGACAGACACCTACAGGCAGACCGACAGATACACCGAAAGTTTTGCGTATATATCCCAACAAGACTATCGCCTTCAAAAGCATAAACAAAGTGAGCCACTGCGTGGGTTCACGTGTTGCCTTGTGCAATCGTATATAGTGGGGCCTTTGCTGATTCGCAAAAAAAAAAAAAGATGTAGCGTAGTGGGCTCTGGGCCAGGACTCTGAGGAACAACTAACGAACCAAAGAACTTCCGTCTCGTAGGATTGGAGTTGACCGCTCAAAATGTGCTTTCTTCGGGGGCTTTGTCCCTGGGGTTCACTGACGGGAAAGTTGCCGATGCCTTGCAGGAGTTCACTAAAGCTTCAAAAAGATTCATACTGTAGAACCAATTATTACTCCTAAATTACCGTTTTTAAATTGCTTCTATATTTCATTTACCTATTGTTGTTGGTCAAATAATCTGCCTCATTTTCTGTATTCGTTCTTTCTAATTGCATATTTCTTATTTAATTTTTGCCTTTTTTAGAGTTTGAAAACCCAGAGCTTAAAAATTAACTGTATTTGGTCAGAACTACCCGGTTCTTGGCCAATCCTTCAACGTGGATGTGTGCCACAGTTTCCAGACACTTCCTTCCTTCCTTCCTTCCTTCCTTCCTTCCTTCCTTCCTTCCTTCCTTCCTTCCTTCCTTCCTTCCTTCCTTCCTTCCTTCCTTCCTTCCTTCCTTCCTTCCTTCCTTCCTTCCTTCCTTCCTTCCTTCCTTCCTTCCTTCCTTCCTTCCTTCCTTCCTGCCTTCCTTCCTTCCTTCATTCATTCCTTCCTTTCTTCCTTCCTTCCTATATTCGCACTAGGCGTTCTAGTATGCTTTGACACACAGATGTTTGTTTCCTGAATTAAGGCTAGCATTCGAGAAGGTGGTGTGCATATGCCCTGATTACGCAATTCTCATCAGCTGTTCAAGGCGAAGCTCACACATATTCAAATTTTTTGCATGACATTTACTAACGACTACAATGCACGGTCTAATATAAATTGAAATGTGTTTTCAAGAAAGGTCATAACGAGGACTTCTAGCCTGAGCTGTGCTGTGATTTTGCACTGGTAATATGTTATAATAGTTGTGATTTAACGTCCCAAACCACCATTCGATTATGAGACACAGTGTAGTAGAGTGTTCTACCAATTTCGACCACCTGGGATTCATTAGCTTGCTCATAAATCCATGTACGTGGGCCTCAAGCATTTCAGCTTCCACCAAAACTGCGGTGACCACCACCCCGATTTAATCCCTTGATAGGTCGGCAGTCACCACTAGATCTTTCTGGCGGTTTTTATTTCGTACGTGGTGAGTGCTCTTACTTTCACGTAAGATTTTGATGGCGTTGAAGTGGGTGAGAGAACGAAAAAAATGATAGACAGAAATATAATAGAAAGAGATAGAAACGCAGATAAACCGCAAGAAAGAAGGAAACTAACATCTATTAGCGATGTGGGATTTGAAACCTGGTATCCAAGGCCTGAAGGTGAGCGTTGCAACCAATCGGCTAGGCAGGCACGCTAGACAAACAAGTGTCTAGACGAAAACTCATTGTGTTGCTGTTGGGCTATAGAGGAAGGAAAAGGGGTGGAACGAACGAGAAAGAGAAATACTGTAAAATAAGGAGGAAGTAGGGAAGGAACGAAAGACAGGGAGTTCAACGAGACGCGTGTCCGGCTTGCTACGTTGTACTGGGGGAGGAAAAAAAGATATTACCTCAAAGTAGAGATAGAGAGGCAAACGAAAAACAGGGAGGTTAGCTAGGTTGTACCTGGTTTGCTACCCAGCACTAGGGGAGGGGAAAAGGAGAAAAGAATAGAGAGAGCAAGGAGGAAAGAGGGACCAGGTGATGCTTGCACACCTGAAAGAAAATAAAAAGAAAGATAAAGAAATTAACACAACTGGGCTTTTATAGGGTCAAAATGGCCTTCCCAGGCTTGGCTCCCCATATCTATGCTACATCTAGGCTTAACTGCATACCTTCAAGCTATAGGCTTGACTGGTATGCTATGGAGCACCACTCAGTTCCGCTGATTACAGTCTTGGTGCCACCATTACAAAGGTGCTTTGTCGTAGAGGTAATTGTGGTAATTCACCGGTCTTACCGTATATGGCTCTCGAGTCCGTTAACTGAGCGAGTGTGGTCGAGCAACGTCAGGGCCTGCTCGTGCGGGCCACCGGCGAATGTCCAGCCAAAAAGTGTAGGGGCAGCAGGCTCAGCCTCCACGCGACAACGCACCAGTACCGCCTGGTGCAGGGCTGCGTGGTATTCGTGCCGCTGGTTGGGTACACACCGCGGTGCATCTGCGGTAAACGAAATGGACCTGCAGAACACTGCATCAGTGCTTACTGAAACACTTAAGCCAGGAGAGCACTAAGGCGATGATCACAATAGACGAGGATGGCTAAGAGCCAGCTTAGAAAATAAAAAGAAGAACACTGTTCGCAAGACGAAGGAGAAGTACACGTTCTGTATACTTTTTCTTCGTAGAGAGTGAAAAAAAGAGTAGATGTGCTTACTTGCATTGCCTTTAGGTGTTTGCATTAGTATGCTATCTCAAACGGAGCCTTTGCGACGTCAGCGCCGTGTTTCTGGGTTTGCGGCATAGCCTTATGAGCTATGTCTAGCTCTTGGCTAGATTGTCGTTCAGAATAGCTGTTCACAAACTGAAACACCAAAACAACTAAAGGAAAAAGAACCCGACAGACAGTTGTGTTTCTGACAGGCTAGATTTTTGTTAGAGCCCAACTATAAGGTCGTTATGAGGGCACTAGTTCCTGTGCCCTTACCCCAAATAAAAATATAGACGAGACAGACTAAATGGAAAATGTAAAATCAAGATATGAGTAATAGTGCAATGTTGCGCAAGCTCAGTAAATAACTATATCTTATGGCGGATATATGAATACATCTGTTAGTAATAATAGGTGAATACACTCACACAGTTTTAAGATACAGTGATTTTACAACAAGTATTCACGCGAGGCAATGTTGAAAGCAAGCTTGAAGGAAAGATGAGGAAAGTTTGAAGAGAAGATGGGTACACCTTAAACAACCACAGGTGGTTGAAATTTTCAGAGCCCTCCAGTGCGGCATCTCTTATAATCATATAGTGGTATTGGGACGTTAAACCCCACATATCAATCAATTAATCAATCAATCAATCAATCAATCAATATGTTAGACAAAGGTACATTCGATTTTTGCGTATGAACTCTATCCAAGGAAATCGTTAAAGGGCGTGAATTTACCCTCAAGGCTAATTTCCCCTTCATGGACTGTTTTAAACTGCATTTTAATGTGTGCGTGTGAAGTCTTCCTGTAATTCACAAAGTAGTCGCTCCTTGAACTATTTTCGTCTGTGACATGTATAATGTCTAATAAATATTAAACAAAATCTTTTAAATGTGGGGTGTTTTATGGTCACACCTACTTGCAAATCCAGCGTCGGCGCTGACACCCCTCACTGAGCATGCTTGCACCTCATAGCGCATGCTCGCGGCATCAATATACATATGATTTTGAAATTAACGGCGTTAACGAGTAAAAATTATTGGTCTCAATTAAATATTTGTTTCACTTTAGTGCGCGAGGAGTGGTTGAAAAGTCAAAGCTACTTCACTAGAAAATTCTGGATAGTCTTCAGGGCTAAAAGCTGTCTAGGCAGCTTGATTTTGTCCCTGAAGACTACTACATTGGCAGCATATGACGTTTACAATAAAAATGGGCCTATAAGGTCATACCTAAATATTATGAGAGGAATACTGCAAGAGGTTAGTAAGGATTACATCAATACTTGCTACACTAAACTAAACGTCCTCAATGACGACACTGTTTCACTCGCCGTTGTCTACAGGAAATCTACACACTTGATTTCGTGGCAGCACTTTCTTGTCGCGTGGCCACTTATCGACGCTCGTTTATCCTTCTCCCCTGATGCGGAAACAACAGTGTCGTAACTGACAGCGTTTCCGAAGTAAATGGCAGATGCGCTGTTTGGTGCGGCGATTTCGCTTTTAGCTTCTGAATTAGGAATATTTCATCGCCTTGCGGAAATTATTAATGGCTGCTTCGCAAAAAATTTCAAAGTTTCTATGGAATATTTGCAAGAAACACTACAACCTACCCATTTGAGGTGACCGCTTAACTCTACAGGTAAGAAGTTAATGGTGCTAGTTTCTGTAATCGCTGCCGTAACTAATGTTTGTACGCATCTGAAGATGCCTTCTGCCACGGTGAATGAAATGCCGCAGGTAGGACGCAGGTACCCATTTTTCGTAACATTTCAATAATAGTGGACATAATTCTTCAAACACTCAACATATTGACGCAAGGCGAACGCAGTATTAAAACTACGCGCGCTAGTTCGTGCGCCCCCCCCAAGAGATCAGCGGCTTGATGATCAAACAAGAAAAGGCCGTGGCGGCGCGCGCTTCCTCAGCACGGGATTTTGATGAAAAAGAAGTGGACCACCGCTCGAGGGTTTTTTCTCTCTCGGAGATTGATCCCTTTTTGCTGATCGCCTGTCTGTTACAGACGCCGCTACTTTTCGGGCACAAGTTCGCCCCAATAAACAGTTATTCGTACACCATTTGGATTGTACGTAACAATTCTGGTGGAGGCGCTGGGTAATGATCCCAAACCCAGTTGGACTTCGAGGAAGCAGCCCGGAACCACGAGCAGTCGAACCAACTGAGCTCACGCCAGTTCATCAGCGCTCCAGCCGTCGTCTACGTGGTGAGCCGCCGGAATTTCCCCTGCCAATAGAGCCCAGAGTGTCTCCAGCTGTCTCCGGTGAGAGTACCGAAATGTCGTCTCCAACCGCTGCCGCACACGCCGTTTCATCTCCAGTCGCTGCCACGCACGTCGTTGTCGATGCGCCACGGACGCCGGACCCTTTTCATGGCGATCCTCATGAAGACGCCGAGGATTGGCTGGAGGGTTTTGAGCGCGTCGCCAACTGCAACGGATGGCCCGAAGAACGGAAGCTCCGCCGAGTTTATTTCGCATTGCAGGACAGCGCACGAACGTGGTTTGAAAACCATGAAGGTACCAATCGATCGTGGGATGATTTCCGACGGGAGCTGCTGGCCACATACCCGAGTACAGACCGCAAGGAAAGAGCTGAAGCTGCCTTGCAGGCAAGAAACCAGCGCAACAATGAAAGCGTCGCAGTGTATGTGGAAGACATGTGCCGGTTATTCCGCCGGTCTGATCAAAATATGAGCGAGGACAAGAAACTTCGGCACCTGATGCGTTGGGTGAAGCAGGAGATTTTTGCCGGTTTGCTCCGATGTCCCCCGCGGAACGTCGCTGAATTTCGCACCGAGGCGACAGCGGTTGAAAAGACTCTGCAACAGCGAGCGAGGCAGTACAACCGAGATGTTAACGTCGCATCCGTAGACGCGGTGTCAGCAGTCTTCGGGAATGGCATCGACGTATTACGAGAGCTCATTGGATCGGTGGTTCGAGAAGAGCTCCAGAAGCTAAACGGCAACCCCTCAACGGTCTCGTCTTTAGGGGAAGTTGTTCGGGAGGAGGTGAGACAGGCAGTCCGTGAGCAGCAGCCACAAGCCCAGCCTGTTCAAGCGTCAGTTCCGATGCAGCCCGCTGTCTCGTACGCCGAGGTACTGAGAAACACCCCTGTACCTCATTTCGTCGCCCCTGGACCTCCTTTCACCGCCCCTGGACCTTATTTCGCCGCAGCAAGCACGCATCTGCCGAAATCTCGATTTACGCCGTCCCCAGCCGAGACTAGGATCTGAAAAGCTGATATATGGCGCACTCCTGATCGAATTCCGCTTTGTTATCACTGCGGCGAAGCTGGCCATCTTTACCGGATGTGTGCATATCGCCGAGCTGGACTTCGGGGTTTTCCCGTAAACGCTGCCTGTCCACGGAATGGGGAGCGACCTTTTGAAATCGAGGAGTACTTGTCAACGCGTCAAGGAGCTCACTTCTCGCAGCAGCATCAGTCTCGGTCGACAGCGGCACTGAGGTATCGGTCACAAAGTCCGCGCCCATCTTCTAACTCTCCGAGGCGACTTCCCCAAAGCCCGCTTCGGGAAAACTAGAATCGGTGACCTGGGGAGGTAAGGCCGCTGCCGACGCAAGAAAACAACCTCCAGTGCCGATTTCAAAATGTGATGACGGACACGAGACTACGTGCGGAAATGGTAACGTCACTTCTGATTTGTCGGTAATTATAGACGGCTACGAAACGAATGCTTTAGTAGACACAGGCGCAGACTATTCCGTCATGAGCAGGGGACTTGCCAGAACGCTGAAAAAAGTGCTGACCCCTTGGATACGACCACAAGTGCGAACCGCCGGGGGGCACCTTATCGATCCGGCAGGCATGTGTACCTCTAGAGTTGGGATACGCGGCTTCACCTACGTCGCCAGCTTCATTGTCCTGTCGGAGTGTTCAAGAGATGTAATTATCGGAATGGACTTTTTGCAGGCCAATGGCGCAGTGATAAACTTGCAGGAAACGTGCGTCTCGTTCTCGACGAAACACGCCATCGCGACTTTCGAGAGTAAAAAACGATTCGATGCGCTCCAGATGGCAGGTGATGATGTAACAGTTCCTGCAAGATCCATCATTGTTGTCACCGTGAAAAGCAATGTGTACAACGACTATGAAGGAATGGCAGAAAGCAATACTGGGCTATTACTCGAGAAAGGGATCTGTGCAGCAAGAGGTATTGTATGACTGCGTGATGGGTGTACGAGTGTCTTCCTGACAAATTTCCGAAATGAGGTGCAGCACCTTGCGAAAGGAACTGTGGTTGGTCACTTGCATGATTGCGTTCCGATTACGGATTTGAATTCTTCCGAGACTGCACCACTGCATTCTGACGGTATAGATTCCATACTCGCATCTATCCACATCGAAGTAGCCCTATCATCGAACCAGAAACAAAAAATCGAGAGCCTTATACGGGAGTACGCCTCATGTTTTTCCACGTCATCGAAAGTGCAAAGAACATCTATCATCAAACACCGCATCATAGTCGATCAATCTGTTAGACCTATTTGCCAGCACCCGTACCGAGTGTCACCAAAAGAAAGAGAAGTCATCAGAGGCCAAGTTGAAGAAATGCTCAGGGACGACGTAATTCAACCGTCGGCCAGCCCATGGGCCTCACCTGTAGTACTGGTAAAGAAAAAGGACCAGACCTTGCGCTTCTGCGTTGACTACCGAAAATTGAACGTCGTCACAAAGCGGGATGTCTATCCCCTTCCAAGGATCGATGACACCCTTGACAGACTACGAGACGCGAAATTCTTCTCCTCTCTAGACCTCAAGAGCGGATACTGGCAGATAGAGGTGGACGAACGAGATCGCGAGAAAACTGCTTTCGTGACCCCAGATGGGTTATACGAGTTCAAGGTACTCCCATTTGGCCTGTGTTCCGCACCCGCCACATTTCAGCGGATGATGGATACTGTGCTGTCCGGGTTAAAATGGCAGTCCTGTCTTGTTTATCTCGATGACGTCGTGATCTTTTCGGCCACCTTCGATCAGCATGTGGAACGACTACGTACTGTGCTCGAAGCGATTAGTTCAGCAGGGCTGACGATAAAACCCCAAAAGTGCCATTTTAGTTTTCGTGAACTGCTTTTCCTCGGTCATGTGGTTAGCTCTGAAGGCATTCGACCTGACCCCGAAAAGACAGCAGCTGTAGAAAAGTTTCCTAGACCGACAGTTAAAAGGGCTGTGAGACGATTCTTAGGACTTTGTGCCTATTACAGAAGATTCGTTAAAGATTTTTTGAAGATTGCGGAGCCACTAACCCGACTGACGAAAGAAGACATGCCTTTTACCTGGACAAGCGAGCAAGAAGAGGCGTTCAATGAGCTACGACAGCGACTCCTACACCACCCTGTCCTGGCACATTTCCACGAAGAAGCTGAAACAGAGATTCACACGGACGCAAGCAATTTGGGACTAGGCGCCGTCCTTGTGCAGCTGCAAAACGGAGAGGAAAGAGTGGTCGCATATGCTAGTCGCACTCTTTCTAGAGCTGAAATAAATTATTCGGCGACGGAAAAAGAATGTCTGGCGGTAATATGGGTCATACAGAAATTCGACCATACTTATATGGTAGACCATTTCGAGCAGTGAGCGACCATCACTCGTTGTGCTGGCTCGCAGGCCTAAAGGACCCTTCTGGGCGACTTGCTAGATGGAGCCTCAGGTTGCAGGAATACGACATAACAGTCGTATACAAGTCGGGTCGCAAGCACAGCGATGCTGATTGCCTATCACGCGCACCAATGGAATCTGCACCTGAGGAAGATGGAGACGACTTTCCGTTTCTTGGGGCCGTGAGCACCGCAGACATGACTGAATATCAGCGATCTGACGCGGAGTTGCTTAAACTGATCAAGCATCTGGAAGGGCAACCCGTGCGTGTTCCTCGAGTTTTCGTCCGGGGATTGTCCTCGTACCTCATGAGAAACAACGTTTTATACAAAAGAAACTTCGAGCACAGCAAGGAGAAATTCCTACTCGTCGTTCCTTCGGTCTTGCGACCCGAAATCCTGGAAGCCTGCCACGATGACCCAGCAGCAGGACACCTCGGAGTGAGTAGAACATTGGCTCGCATCCGCACAAAATACTACTGGCCAAAGTTACTGGATGCTGTACAGCATTATGTAAGGACATGTAGAGATTGCCAGAGACGCAAAACGCCTCCATTGAAACCTGCAGGATTTCTCCAACCAATTGAACCACCTGAGTCTCCGTTCGAACAAGTAGGAATGGATCTACTCGGTCCATTTCCCACGTCATCAATGGGCAACCGATGGATAGTAGTGGCGACAGACTACTTAACCCGGTATGCCGAGACAGCCTCTCTCACCAGGGGCACGGCTATAGGAGTAGCTGAATTTTTCATCACTAACATTGTACTACGGCATGGTGCCCCAAAGGTGGTTATCACGGATCGAGGAACTGCATTCACAGCCAATCTGACGCAGTCCATTATGAAACTTACCCACACAAGTCATAGGAAAACAACGGCTTACCACCCCCAAACTAATGGGCTAACCGAGCGACTCAACAGAACTCTAACCGATATGTTGTCCATTTACGTTGACTTGGAGCACCGTGCGTGGGACAAGATACTGCCGTACGCCACTTTCGCTTATAATACTGCTGTGCAGGAGACTACTAAAGTGACGCCATTCCAGCTAGTCTATGGTCGAGTAGTTACCAGACCATTAGATGCAATGCTGCCTGTAGGCGACAATACAGAGCACAAGCCTGACATCAGCGAATTCATTCAGCGAGCCGAAGAAGCACGGCAGTTGGCGCGACATCGCATAAAACAACAACAACGCATGGATGCAAACCGTTACAACCTTCGTCGGAGAGGAGTCGACTACGCACCAGGCGACCTAGTTTGGATTTGGACTCCTGTGCGGACGCCTGGCCTTTCCGAAAAGCTCATGCGCCGCTATTTCGGCCCTTACCGAGTCCTTCGTCGCGTCAGCTCCTTGAACTACGAGGTGTCACCGGAAGGACAAGTGAGCTCATCAAGATGCCGAAGGAGTACAGAAATCGTGCATGTAGTCAGAATGAAGCCATACTATGACAGGCAATGAACATCGAATTATACACACCCGATTATGAGGAATACTTATTTCTCCATTGGAAATCACGCAATCAGACCATCTAAGCAACACTGCTTTTACGCATCGGGACGATGCGTTTTTGGAGGAGGGATAATGACGCAAGGCGAACGCAGTATTCAAACTACGCGTGCTAGTTCGTGCGCCCCCCCCCAAGAGATCAGCGGCTTGATGATCAAACAAGAAAAGGCCGTGGCGGCGTGCGCTTCCTCAGCACGGGATTTTGATGAAAAAGAAGTGGACCACCGCTCGAGGGTTTTTTCTCTCTCGGAGACTGATCCCTTTTTGCTGATCGCCTGTTACAGACGCCGCTACTTTTCGGGCACAAGTTCGCCCCAATAAACAGTTATTCGTACACCATTTGGATTGTACGTAACAATATATAGATAATGATGCTCAAATCAGACAACCATCATGCACTTCAAATTTTCCCGCGTCATGGCGTCATTTTCAAAGACAAGAGTGAAGGAGTTTCTTCTGGATTTATGGATTACTTGCTATGAACAGGCTACGTGTCACGCTTTATTGTTTTGCTCGCGTATTCTAGGGAATTTTGACTTCTGATCGGGAGTGCTTTCCAACCATGCTGAAAACAAAAATATTATTAATCCTCCTTTCGTAATATTATGTAACACAGAAAAGTAAAACGAGTCCTTACAGATATAGTTCAATGCACATAGATATAAGAGAGCTCTCAAAATGTCTATTGGTGTTTGACAGATACAGCATCACTTGATGTGGGTGCAGTCATGCCGACGCTTAGTCATAAATCTGCATCCCAAATACTGACGTCTATCAAGAATAAACCTTGAGGTCATAGATTCTTGTGGTCGCTGTAGTATTTAAAGGTGAGAGCGGAACCAGAAGAAGCAATCTCACAGCCAGAAGAGTGTGACTCATTGGATGCTGAGCTTGGTCTAAAGTCGCCTATACTCCATCTCACAAGCTGGTTGCAGCACAGTGGAGGCTACGGGGTGCATGGAGGCGGTATCCCGGCGCACTGCAAAATAGTGCGCTCATTCGGCGTGTAGTTTTGTTGGCCTAATTACTACAATGGGGGCTCTCGTGCATGCTCCTATAATTTGAGACCAACTAGAAGTCTTTAGCTATGATTATTTTGAGGATTTCATTTAGAATGGTGATATATTTTTTTCTTTTGCCTACGTCACCAGTTAAATAGTTTCTTGCACCATCACAGATACCGATGAAAGCACACCAGAAATCTATTCAATAATTGAGCTCTAATTTATTAGCATTCTCGAAAAAGCACTGAATCTTTAATGCATGCGAACAAATAAATGCAGGTAAAACGCGATCTGGAGGCTGTAATATATCACAGCATATCCACGAGCTGAATGATGATGAGTGGGAAAAACGTCCATTCGTCCGTTGGTGCATCCATCCGTCCAGCAAACAGAGGATTGATCTGTCCGTCCATCGTCTGTCGGTCTGTTTGTATGTCCTTCCGTCTAGTGAACATTCCAAGTACCACCCTCTCGCATACTTTCGTCATATGTTGATTATACACAAGTACATTCATCTAGCGTGCAATCCAATATTTAAACGAGAGGTGGCTACCTATTGCATACATCGAGGATGCACGACCCACGGCTTAAGGACCAGTGCTAAAGAAAAGGCGGGCATAGTGTCGACACCGAAGAAGCATTGCAGATGGGAAAAGACGCCAGCACAACAAGCTGGACAGCTTAGACCTGGGAGTGTTGCAAAGGATTGTGGACGGTTTCTTTCGCAGAAATGAGATACCCACTGTCACAAAGCTTGCGCGTGACTTCTAAGAGGACCGTGAGCTGTCATCTGTGTCAGGGGAGCTATGTTCAAGATGTTAAAGAAGCTCGGCTTCCGATATAAAAAGTGGTCTTGGAATGCACTCCTCATAGAATCGACACACATGAAGGAGTGGTTCTTCAGAAGAAGAAAAAAGCACCTAATTTATGTCGGCCTCTTCGGCGACACGTCTGAGAGCCTTGTTTGAAAGAAGGGAGAAGGGATAAAAAGAGTAGTGGACGGTTGTAGATAAAGGAATAGAACTGGCAAGTGACAGAAAAAGAAGGAGATACGAAAGTTAGGAGCCGGGCGAAGAAGTCCGAGGACGGAGCACTACACAACGAGAACTTCATGGTGTCAGGAGGTCGCGGAGGCTGAACCAGTTGGCGAAACCTACGTTGGCGTTGGAAGTCGCGGGCGGCGCAACCGTTCAGCTCGAAATCTTCCGAGCAACTCTAACACACATTATGCAGTCTTGCTGCCGCTACCTGCATCAGATCGCCGAGTTCTGAAGCTAAGGTAGGCTCTCTTTTACACTGACGAAACATGGGTCAAGCCTAGCCACATGAGTACACAAGTGTGGGTTGATGAAACCATAGATACCGTCCATGAAGTGCGTCGATCAGGGATGTGTACATGCCTTCAATAACTTCTAGTGGAAAAGGCAGTTGGCATATTCTGACTCACTGCGGGAACGAAAATTGCTTTGTGGAAGGCGCAGGTGAAGTGTTTCGCCCTCCCAAAAAAAAGCTCAGGCGATTATCACAGTTAAATGAATGGTGAGAACTACGAAAAATGGTTCACTAAAAATAGCGAAGTGCCAGTCTTCAGTGGAAACTTGTAAGGACTCTGCGACATGTATGCGTCTCTTTCAGATGCGTACAAGCGCGAAACATGAGCTATGAAATGCGTCTAGTTCGTGCGAATGTCAGTATACTGACCACTTCTCCCGTGTTTCTGTCTAATGGTTTGTGTAGCGACCTGACGATGCGCGGAAATAAACCCACCTTCTGGCTTTATTTGTTTCGCGCTGCGGGCACAGTGTCACTCAATCGATTACACCAGAGCTTCTACAAAATTGTGCGCAATAATACAACGCGGAGGCGCTCGCCCTCGTGATTGGTTAAAATTGGCCTAGCATTCGCAGTGCTGCAGCCAGCTTGTGAGATGGAGGATACACACGGCATGTTAGAGTGATTGAACTACCAAGCTGCGGGATAAATATCCAGTAGCCATGAAACTACTCTGCCCGACCATAAGGAAATACAGCGCGCTTTGTGTCTTTCTTACGGTTCGAAGAACTTTGATTTGTGGGGTTTAACGTCCCAAAACCACTATTTGATTATGAGAGACGCCGTAGTGGAGGGCTCCGGAAATTTCGACCACCTGGGGTTCTTTAACGTGCTCCCAAATCTGAGCACACGGGCCTACAACATTTCCGCCTCCATCGGAAATGCAGCCGCCGCAGCCGGGAATCGAACCCGCGACCTGTGGGTCAGAAGCCGAGTACCTTAGCCACTAGACCACCGCGGCGGGGGGTTTGAAGAACTTTAATAAGATCCTGAGGGTCAGTACAAGCCTGATGCTCCCACGTCAGGACGGAGAAGCCAACCCTTTCTGCCACCACACGGGACAGCTTTACAGCCCTGAGTTGGTCTGCCAGCGCGCCACTGCGCAACATTCGCTGCCGCTACTGTTCCCCGTGAGAATCCGCACCGGCCAATGCCGAGCAGTGCCAGAGCATGTAGTCGAAATTGAAAGAGCCCCTACGCTTGCTACACTAGATAGAAACCCCACAGTCCAGAATAAATTTATTCATGACGACCAAGTTGGGGTACGCCCGCGTCTGCAGAAGTTTAGTGTTACCGTGTAGCCGGTTAAGTCTAGATTGTTGCAAGGGGGATTCCCTGCGCTCTGAGTAATAATGTTTGGTTATATCATTGCATTTTACCAGCCGTTCCCTAAACTCAGGAGCGGGAGATTCCGCTGCCTCAGGGATTACACGACACACTGATCATCATGCCTCCCTGTGCACCACCTTGTTCCGGTTACCCGGAGTTTCCTCCACTGACCCCATATGCGCCGGAAACTAAGTGAAGGTATGCGGAGTGATGTCCTTACTTTGCAGCAGCCTGTAAGCCGGTTCAATATTAACTCCCCTAAGTAAGTGTTTAACAGCAGAGCAAGAGTCACTAGAGACAAAAACTCTGCCGGAATTAATGAGTGCTGGGGCAATAGCGACCCCCGGATCTTTGGCAACGGAAGCGGCATTTCGAACGCGCCCTTTCCCATATACTACTACCACCGAGTAAGCATCTTTCCCATTATTCAATGCTGCGTCAACAAACGCAGACTCGTTCTCCTGGCCCATTGGCTTACGCAACAAAGCCCTATAGCTATCGCCATTCACCTCCCTACAATATGCACAGGGTGCACCTTACGCGGAAATGGACAAAACATGATATTAGCCCTGATGTTCACGGTTAACTCGTATAGGCGTGCGCCATGACGAGTCACCATTGATTCTGCGATTGAGTGGAAGATATACCTGCCAGCTAGCGTGCCTAGCAACCACTCTGTGCTGTACGCTTAGCCTCGGCAATTTCATCAAGAGTATTATGAAAACCCAGCCGAAACAACATATCGTTTGGCTTACTCACAGGCAGACCAAGAGCCACGTTAACGACTTTTCTGAACAAAGCTTTAAATTTGTCTTTCTCCTTCCTTTTCCACTTTAGCCCAGCAGCTACGTACGAAAAATGGCACAAACTAAATTCATGAAACAAGCGCATCGCACATTCTCCTAATTATTTGTGATTCTTCAAATAAGTCCTACGGCCTCCGAAGTCTTCTTGGTAATACGCTGGATAGTTATATTCGATCCACCTTCTTCAATTACCTAACCAAGGATCTTAATTGCTTCGACTTTTAGTACCAATGACCCATTGCTAGTACGAACTGTGATGCAACGCTCAACTTCCGTTACCCAATCCTTCGGCCTGCCTCTTTACACTCTAAGGCAAAATTATCCGAAAAAAGAGTAACGGGGCCCAATAGGTGCGCCCGATTAACGGATAGACCGTTGAAGAGCAACCACAGAGGGAAGCGTGCCGCGCGAAACCAAGGGATGAACCGCGCGGGCATTGCAAGCAGCGCGAAAAGCGTTGCCAAGGTGACCATGCCTCCCCCTCCTCCTCTGCTGGCTCAGTCTTTTCCCGTATTTTGCTGGCAATGGTTCGCGTTGCGTCACGCTCGGAGTGCTCGACCACGGCCGCCTGGATTCAACGATCTAAGAATTACGGCGTGGTGCTTGTGTGTACGCTTGGATGAGCGTGGGCTGCTGCTTTTGCGTTTCGCTGCACCCATGAAGTCTGGAGCAAGTCTCGACACGTCATCACGCCGCGCTGTATATCTCTGGCTTCAAGATAGTCACAATCAACACACGACAGCAACAGTTGGGAAGGCCAATATGGCGGCCAAGAATACAACAGGCCTAACGGATATATACTTCATTCCGACTCAGGGCAGAAAACAACGCTGGATTCTCAGGCAAGTAGGTTATCATTCTTTATTCGACTTGTCGCGTGTGTGATACGAAACACGCTTGCCTGTAACGGGCTCGGTCGTGTTGTATATCGCACGAACGAAATGCATAGCGAAGGTCAGCTTCGGCGCATGCAGTTCACCTGTGCTTTGCGACCACCCGCGAATTGGCCGCCATTGCCGACGCTCGCTCATCGAGTGCTTGCCTGTCTTCGCCGCCGCGATGGGCTCCGGGCTGACGATGGGCTCCGGGCTAACGGCTGCCTGATAAGGTGTAAATGTGGGGATTAACAATTCCTCTATAGGGTGCAAATGTGAGCCTTTGAGGTGAATTACACGGTTACTCACCTAAGTGTAATTATGAGGACTAAATGTTAGTCCCTTGAGTTTGTCTGTGTGGACTAACTGTTAGACCCGGTGCCGTTAGTCCTTAAAGGAATTGATGGTTGTGGCAGCCCCATTAGTCCCCAAAAGTATGAAGCACACACCCTTTTAACACCTTTTTTGCCTTAGAGTGTATTTCCCGGATTAGAAGATTAACAACTCTGACTTTTTAGTCGACCGCTTGAGTTCCATAAGAGCGAAAGAGTTTTCCGTAAGCGTTATTACATCCTGCAGCCTAGCCTCAAGCTCTCCGTCACTACAACCAACATTCCATGCCGCAGCGTTACCTGCATTGGTAGTATATCCAATACTCTCGACAGTGTCCAGTACGTTAGCTAGCTTTGACATCGCCAGATTGAACAGCATTGAGGAGAGTATGGATTTTCTCGGTGTACCACGACAACCCAATTTGAAAACTGCAGACTTGATTTGCCCCAGCCTGAGACATCTCCTTCAAGAATAGCCTTAACAAAATGAAAAAGGCGTTGCCCCCGAATAAAGTCTGACAGCACCAGTTGAATGAAGGAGTGTCGGAGATTGTCGAAAGTTTTTCGCGCATCAAGTCCAAGTAGTACCTCAGTGTCCCTTGTCCGCCGATTAAGTAGGTGATGCCTAATCCTGAGCATAGCAACGTGAGTCGAAAGGCTGGGACCTATCATCCATGACGAAAAGAGCCCATTGTCCTCAACATAACGCGATAGCCTATTTAACACGACATGCTCAGCGACTTTGCCCAAACACGACGTTAACGTAATAGGTTTGAGATTTTCCAGCCTTACAGTGTTGCCCGGTTTCGGTATGAGAAGAGTAGTCACAAGGTTACACTCCTCGGGGAAAGATCCTTCCTCTCATCGATTATTTATCTCTCATATAAAAAACTCAATAGACCCCTTGTCTAAACCCCTTAACATTTAATTGGAAATACCGTCCGGCACTCATGTCGATTGACTATTATTATGCTGCCTGTCATTCTTATATCACTTTCAGTAGATTCCTTATCTATAATTCTATCAACATCCCCACTATATTCTAAAAGAACGTCCACTGCTGCCTGGCATGTTTGCAGTGGTAGGTATCGCTTAGCCTTATTCGGCAGCACGCCTTCCTCTGTGGAGTTTCCACGTGCCTCATGGACCAGCCTACCTATCATCGTCCTCTGATTAGACTTAAAATTGGTCTCATCTGGTAAATGACTGAGTAAATTCCAGGCCCTTTTAATGCTACCATCAATAGAATTAATTATAAACATCATCCCATTGTTCCTTGCACAATACCCATCAGTGGTCTTTATGTTTTTATTGATCATTCCTCTCCGCTTTCTAAGCCTTCTGTTCAACCGGTTACCCGTTCATCTCGCCAACAGTGACTGATCTGCCTTCAACAATTGTGCGAGACGACTATTCATTGACTTTGTCAATATGCACCTTAAGGTCCTTAGTAGTCACCTCAACGTGACTCTTAAGCTAACTAGTCCCCTGTTCTAAGGTTCACTCATTACCCTGACCTCCGTTTCTCTGTTCGCACCGTTTTTGAAATGCATCCAAGTCAACAACCTTGAATGTTCGCTTCTTTTTATGAGTACCTCCAAAGTAATCATAGGTAGGTAACGATCGCTGCAAAAATCTATAGTAGAGTTTACGAGAACCAATCCACTAACCCGTACACATAAGTAAGGCCCGGTGTCGAATCTCTACATATCAACATTCCGCAACGAGTGCGACACGAAAGGTCTGTAAATGAAGAAAAATTCAAGTCTAGGGCCTGTTGCTATTGTCTCTCCCCTTTACTAGTTCTATGGACATACTTCCACACATGAAAGAGTGCAGTAAAGACCAATAGACAACGATGCATTCTTAACGAGATTGGCTGCCTTGCTCAAACGCCATTTAAAACTCTGGTTCGTGTCACTAGGGCCGCTGTACAAGTTAAGCAGGTCAACACTTCCTTGACTTGCTCTTTGCCGACCCAAAACCGCCTTTACCATATTATTTTGCAATTAGCTATGTGAGGATCATGCATAATATACGCCAACCTTCTACTAACGATTGTTGCCAGCCCTCTACTGTGCTCATTCTGTTTAACCTCTGCTTTGAAGCCGGTTAAAGTTACGCTAGACGTAATTTTCTAGCAACATGATAAACTGAGTTTTTACACTGCCCGTTCTAACAACCTGCTGCAGGGACGCATTTTTATGATGGAACCCCCTACAATTACACTGCCAAATACTAAATGAACTATTAGATGACGCCATCATCTTGGCGTCATTTGGTTTACTCACGCTGAGTTTCGTTCCACTAGGGGACTTGTGCTGCTGAGCCAGCAGCTAAGAGCACTGTCACCTCAAAGAAGGAACCACTGTCTCATTAGAATATACTTCAGTTTTTCCTAATCTCTGATCTGTGATATTTTATCTCTTTTCTGTACGCTACAATTTAATGAGTGTATTCCCTATCGCCAACCATGTTTATGTGGGTAGCCATGTTTATGCTGCGTTTATATACATACAGTAGATTTGATACGCATGGGTGCTATAAGCAACGCTGACGCTCGTAGGAACATTTCCACCTGCGTATGTAAATAAATCGTTGACGAAATTGAACCTCTTTTATTGTAAACGCACCGAATGGCATGGACGCTTAGAAACGACGTGTTAAATGAATCCCAAATGCCCCGGTCATCATGCAATACGGCACTTTACCAAAAACACAGTGAAAGGGCAGTGGTAGATATGAAAGACGCATTTTTCAAACCTATTAGAGTATGTCACCATGGCAAAGTGGATAGCATGCCCAACATCTGTTGTCACGTACCCACTAAAGCTGGTTGACTCCCGTTGACGGAACTTTTTTTAAGGGGGAAGCTCCTCACGGCATTGGTCTGTGGATGCTTGTTTCTCTTGTACGTGACCACGTAGTCGAGTATGACCGAGCAAGTGCAGACGAATGGACGGACAGACAGATGGACGAACGGATGGATGCCGCCGTGTTTGATGACTCTTTCAGCAGGTGCTGAGTGAGATGGACAGACGGATGGATGGACAAACATACATACATACAAACGGAAGGACAGACCGACGGATCGACAGGCAGATGGACAGATAGACAAATGGGTGGACAAACGGAAGGACAGATGAACAGATGGATTGACAGATAGACGGACCAGACAGACGGACAAATTGGCAGAGGATTCGCGGTTTACCGAAAGAACCTTTCGAAGCTTCACCCCACTCATCATTCACTCCGTAGATGAGCTGTAAGCGGCTGTCTTTGCTTTCTGATCTTTTTTTGCGTAATTACGCGAAGGAAATATGCCCCTGAAGTCTTGGTGGTATCCTGGCATAAAAAAACACCTTTGTGTTATTGGTGCATTATTGGGCCACTCACCAGGTTTGACAATTTTGAGTTGACAAGTGCAATGCGTAGATGAGGCGTTCATGATCACGTCTGTTGAAATTTGCAACTCTACGCGCCGCGAAAATGGGTCAAATATCAAGATGAACGCTGCTCCCCCTTCTTTCTGTGGGCGCGCGCCCAGAGAATGAGGGCATGACGTGCGGGTATGAATGGCCCTACGTACACGACAATGCAGTGACGTTGGTCGTCTACGTAGACTACTATGCTCTGACGTTGCCAACAGTAGCACTTGACATGGCGAAAATGATTTGACACGACATGCGTATTTTGTGTATTTGTTGCTTCAAGAGATTAATAAATCCCAAGATAAATAATGAGATGTTATAAGGGAATGTAAGCGATTGTTTTTATTTTTCCCTGTGAATTCCAACGAGGTCCGGGGCTAATGTGCCGGTGTTTCGCATGTCGTCATGTCCCCGCGGTTGCGTAGTCAGCGCAACGAGCACACGACAGCCGTCGAACACTCCTACGCGTTCGCGCACTCATTGTGCTCATCTATTCTACCGCGTCTATGCAAGCGTTTGCAAACCATTCCGCAGAAGTGAGCAGTAGACCTCAAAACAACGCTGATCAACAACAACAAAAAACGCCGCTCACGTGCACGGGGATTGGGCTTTTTTGGGTACGTCATACGCATATGACCACTTGGTCGGATGCTGGAGGGTAGGGCTTGCGAAGGCTGCGTGGAAGAGCGGCAAGGGTTTCGAGGTCGCCTGTTGTAATCCTCGTTTCACGCCCCTTATAAAAAAAAAACAGTTTTCTCAGCTCTCAAAGATCCGAGTCAAAACATTTTTGTGGCAAATTGTTCCTCATCGGACACCTAACAACTTCCACGTTCTAACTAAAATTAGGTATGAGGTCTGGTTAGTGGCATCGCTGAATCAGCTTGGAGAAACACACAATGGAAGCGGCGGGCTGAGGTTTGAAAGGCGAAGCATTTTTCAGCGAACTTCGGCAACTTTGCGCGTATCTATCTATCTATCTATCTATCTATCTATCTATCTATCTATCTATCTATCTATCTATCTATCTATCTATCTATCTATCTATCTATCTATCTATCTATCTATCTATCTATCTATCTATCTATCTATCTATCTATCTATCTATCTATCTATCTAGCCGCCTACGACTTATAGCTCTCCTGGCCGTTTCGGCAATGCTATCGATACCAAACTTGGTTGGCATAACATGACTGTATCAAGAACGTATTTTGCTCGTCATAACATGAAAATCATGACATTAATGGCATGAATGTCATGATTTAAATTTTCTGATCCTGCTGCTCTTGCGGTGGTTTCGTTCACATGGCATGTTGCAAAACTGGTATGGTATGACATGATTGCATGGTGAACACAAGCAACACACCCTAACATGAAAATCATGACATGCGTGTAATGTAACAACATGACTACACGCCAAGCTCATGATGCTCTCGCGGGCGTTTCACTAGCATCACATATACCACATTTGGTATTACGGTACGTGAATGGAGGACGAAGGTATGTGGCTGGTGCAAACATGATAATCATGAGATGCGTGTCATATGACAACATGACTGCATGCCACGCTCATGATGCGCTGGCGGCCATTTCGCTAGCTTCAGTTATACCAAGTTTGGAATGACGGGCTGCGAATGGATGACAAAGGTATGACACTGGTGCAAACATAATAAACATGAGATGCGTGTCATGTAAGAACATGACTATATGCTATGGTCATGATGCGCCCATGGCCGTTTCGTTTGCTTCACATGTACCAAACTCGGTATGACGTGACGCGACCAGATGACATTCGTAAATGACACATACCAACATGATAATCATTGATTGATTGATATGTGGTGTTTATCGTCCCAAAACCAGCATATGATTATGAGAGACCGCGTAGTGGAGGGTTTCGGAAATTTTGACCCCCTGGGTTCTTTAACGTGCACCCAAATCTGAGTACACGGGTCTACAACATTTCCGCCTCCATCGGAAATGCAGCAACATGATAATCACGACATGCGTGTCATGTAACAACATGACTATATGCCCAACTCATGATACGCTCGCAGCCGTTTCGCTAGCTTTACATATGCCGAACTTGGTATTACGTGACGTCAATGGATGTAGAAGACATGTGACTAGTGCTAACATGATAATCACGCGATGCGTGTCATATGAGAACATGATTACATGCCAGAGTCAAGGCACCAATACATTTCGACGTGACGTGGTGCGTGTGCTCACGGGCGTTCATTTCGTCTGGTCACGCCGGCGTTTCCACGCCAGGCACCGGTCCTGCCATATACTCGCAGGCGTGCGCCGCGCTGCGTTGCTTTGACGAGAGAGTTTTAGTACTGTGTACGCTGCGTACGTGGCGGCGTTGCGTACGTAAGGACGCCACGTTCTGCGTAGTGCGCATGCGCAGACCGCAACGCGCACGTATCGCGTTACGTACGCAGCTGCTACGTACGCACGCATGAGATGCGTGCGTGCGTACGTATGAGGTGATTGCGCCACTCTCGAACAAATTCGCGACAGCGCGAGACTTCGCTTTGCAAAATGGCGGCATCGAAGGCAAGCACCGACCGGCTCTGTGGCTTAAAATATCGCCATAATCTGGCTATAACACTTGGATTGGCTCACATTGGCTGTCAACAACACGTACTTCTATTTTGATATACCAGATGAGGCAACACGCTTCACGCTCGTTACGTACGCGGGTACTAGGGCGTACTAAAAGCCGATTAGTGGCAAACGACGCCACGTAACGCAAGGCGCTTGCGTGATGCGTACGTACCACCATTCCGCAGTACTAAAACTCTCTTTTGACGCATGCGCGTTTCAGTGCCTCCGGCATCCCTCCGTGACGAAAAGATGGAGATGCAGCGTTGTCTGGGTAACGCATCGGTGCGCAATGCAGGATGTAGCATTTCGCGCCGCTTGCCATCGGGCCGTGCCGACGGACGCTGGTCGCGCCGGTCGCGCCTGGCATCACACTATAGAGGGCTCGCGTTTTCATACCGTAGCGTCGCTGTGCCCAGCGTGCGCGCGCGTCAACGCTACATCGGAGTATATTGCACGCTTCATGATGCCCTCGCGGCCGTTTTGCTAGCTCCACATATAACAAATTTGTAGTTACGTGACATCAATGGACGACGAAAGTATATGACTGGTGCAAACATAATAATCCTGACACGCGTGTAATGTAAAAACATGAGAATATACCATACCTATAGTGTGCTAGCGGTCGTTTCGCTAGCTCCACACATACTAAATTTGTTATCACGTGGCGTGAATAGATGAAGAAAGTAAAGAACACATTAAAACATGATAATCATGACACGGAAGTCATGTACGACATCAGTTACTTCCACCTCCAAACGTTGAGCTCATTTTAAAGTCACGTATCAACCTTTCTCATTCGTGCTTCGCATATCGTAGATTTTCACTATACGTAGGATCTGCCAATTTTTTATACTTGACTACTGAAAATTTTCGCAGAACAAATTCACAAAAATTGTAATGCCACATGCCGGTATGTTGGTCTAAAGATTGCATGAGAGAAATTTAGCATATTCTTTAGGTTGTTCCCGAAATCACGCTGTTTCGTAACCACTAAACTAACTTGAGAAATATCAATGCACTAACAAGAGAAAGCAAGAAGGGTTTTAAGAATAGTGCTTTTCCGTTTGTAAATCTAATCGTCTTCATTACAAACGGTAAGGAAGCTTTTTCATGAATGCCACCGGAAATACTTCAACGACGACGCCATCCTGAAACTATTTCGGTGGCTCGTGGCCTCCGAAACCTGTCGGCGCACCATCTCGGAGGCAATGGGTGCTAGGTAACGCACAAGCTCCCACGCTGTCACGTTGACCAAAAAGCCACCGAATAAGTTTTTGGCTCTCACCACCAAGGGTGCTGTACCTGTCGTGAAAAAGGTCCATTGCGTTCATCTGCATGCAGTCTCCTTCAGGGTCGTGTAATTTAAAGGGACCCTGAAACGGTTTTGACAATTTTTTAAAAACACATTGGACCGATAAGCCAAGTCCCAAAGGTAATATATATACCGATTTCATCTCTCTGTGTAAACTGTCCATTTTATTACAACGCTTTAAAGCTGCGAATCACTCAGGATCACTGAATATCGTTGCGACTCGGTCAAACGCGTTCTCAACCGCCCATACACCAAGCGACACGCTCTGCCCCACTGACGTCATCGTTTCCAGCTGATGTGATCGGCTGCGGAACGTGCAGCACAGACTGCTGGTATTGGATCGGTGGCAGAATTTACGCGTACGCAGTCTGACGCCACATCATGACGCAGGTGCCGTGAAGGCGGAGCTTAGCCCCGAGTGCTCGAAGGAAGAGTTCAGGACAGTTGAGGGGAAAGCAGAGCGAAGGAGGAGGGTACTTTCTTAGTACCCGTAGCTACGTTAGTAATGGGTGTTTCGATTTAACTCCGGGGCCAATGATTTGCTAAAGTAGTAGTATAACCAAAACCAGACTGTGAAAAAAACCGTTTCAGGGACCTTTTAAATCCTTCCCCACAAATATTTTAATGTCGCGTGCTCAGGGGAGCCAAAGCGGCTCTATTGACTGCTGTCCCATAGTTGAGTGCGAAGTACTCGAAATTGTTAAACACTTTTTTCCACACATTGCTTCGAAAGAGCCTTTTTGAGGGTCGTGTCAACTAAATCGTTTACCACTTCTTTAAAGGCGGAGCATTTCTTAGTCACACAATGTCGTGCTTTGGTGTCGGTGGTGGCACCGTCAACACCATTACAGTGCTTGGTCACACCATTACAGTGCTCGCGCCTCTTGCCGCATCACCATGTCTCCCGCAGAGACGCGCATGCTCGCACCTCGTGCCTTCCCAAGAAGAGAGCCGCAAAACTGTCGCTCCCCTCCCCCTATCTCGCCTGACAAGGCCATTGATGGCAGCGTCTGCTAGTAAAAAACGGCCCCACCTCCCGGAAGGGAATTGTGAGGAAATGCGAATGCATTTCTTGAGCCGAGAGAGGGTACCGTTACCGTCAGACTTTCGCCATCACCGACTTCTGCCATCACTTTGAGAGGCACCCAGCCAGTGAAGGGCCGAGAGTGAGGAGCGAGAGGAGAGAAAGTGGGGTGCGAGCGTTCTCGGCTCGGCATTGGCGTTTCACAGCGGAGTCTCGAGCCCACATTTCCAGATAACCATGAGAGCCACCCAGCCAGCGAACGGTCCAAAGTGAGGCGCAAGTTAACGATAGAGTGGGGCGCAGACAGGAGAAAGTGAGTGAATAGTGAGAAAAGGAGCGCCGAAGCACTGTGCCTACCCTTCCTGCACTCTTTCAGCACCACATGCTCCGTTTGCTACAGGCGAGGATAAGCGCACGCGCCCGCAGCTGTTGCTATGGGAGATGCAAGCATTGTGGATGCTGTGCCATATGTCCAACAAGAGGCATTCGCTGTTTCCATCGTCGACTCAAATTTTAGGCTCACTTGCTCCGCCGCAGTACGCACATCGAAGCCCGTGATAGCCGAACAGGTTGCAATCGCGCTGGCTATGCTAGATAGTCGCAGAGAGCCCCTATACAGCGACTCCAAGGCAGCTATCAAAGCTTACGAAGCCGGAATGGTAGCCCCTCAGGCCCTCCGCAATCTCCAAAGTGTCAAGAGTATCACGCCCCATTCTCTCACTTGGTTTCCCACTCACCTGGGGTCGATTGAGGGCTCTACCTCGAACCCGAACGAGGGCGCACACGAGGCCGCGCGAGGACTCACTGACCGCGCCGCCTGCGCAGTCCCTCTGCCTCGCTGGGAACCCTTACTTACGTTCAACGAAATAAAAAAGCACTTCTGTCTGTCAAGAAGGGTATTCCTTTTCCCACACCCAGCCTTGTGCAGGGCGCAGGCAGTCAACCTAAGACTATTGCAAGCCAGTGCGTATCCTAACCCTGCGGTTCTTCATGCCATCTACACTGAACGGTATCCAAGTGCGGATTGCCCCGCTTGTGGACTGTTAGCCACATTCAATCATGTGTTGTGGGAATGTGAAGCCATCGGCCCCGCCCTCAGCGAGGACAGGTGGGCTGCGCTCTTACGCAGCCGCGAACTCAAGAATCAAACCCTGGCCGTCCAGAGGGCCCGTGAACGGGCCGCCAAGCTCGGCTTGACGGTCCCAACGTGGGATTAGCCGGGTGGCACGGGGTCTCCCCTGCGTCTTCTCATGACAAAAATAAAGTTTTAATCAATCAATCAGGGAGTGAGAGCGGAGACATAACACCTCCGGCACACGGACGATGCCGCAAATGACGCCGGATGCTTGACATAGCCCGACTCAAAAAAGCATTCGCCTTAAAAACATCCCAGAAAATTCATGGAGTGAATGATGATGATTGGGGCGAAACGTCTGTTAGTCCATCGGCGCTTCCGTCCATCCATTTATTCTTGCTTCCCTCTGTCCGTGCGTGCGTCCGCACGTCCATCCGTCCGTTCGTCTGAGCATCCGCGCAACCATTCATGCATCCGTTAGTCCGTTGTATGTCTTTCCGTGCGTGCGTCCATCTGTCCGTCCGTCCGTCTGTCTCTACGTCTGTCCACCCATCAAGTGAACACTCCGAGTACGGCCCTCTACATCGCTTCATCTTATAGTCATACATGTACCGCCATGCCCCGCCGCGGTGGTCTAGTGGCTAAGTATACTCGGCTGCTGACCCGCAGGTCGCGGGATCAAATCCCGGCTGTGGCGGCTGCATTTCCGATGGAGGCGGAAACGTTGTAGGCCCGTGTGCTGAGATTTGGGTGCACGTTAAAGAAGCCCAGGTGGTCGAAATTTCCGGAGCCCTCCACTACAGCTTCTCTCGTAATCATATGGTGGTTTTGGGACGTTAAGCCTCACATATCAATCAATCAATCAAGTACCGCCATGCAGTGGGCATTGCAAGGACTAAATGAGACGTGGACACCTACTACTATTACTACCACTAATACTACTTCTACATACATCGGAGACGCACAACCCACGGCTTAGGGAGCTTCGCCCTTAAAATGCCGCCTGCATCTTCCCACAGGAGGAACTCGAGTAAATGCGTCACAGAGGGGGGGGGATATCACGGAAATCTTGCGCAATTTTGTATGGTTTAGAAGTGCTTAATTAGATGCGAAGCAGCTCTTTGACTAGCATGTGTAATACTGTCCACGCGTTCGTACCACACTCTTTTGGCTGCAGGTGTTGGGGCGGTGCCAAGATTGTCACACCTTCTCTCGCAGTCACTCTCTTCTTATCGTCACTCTCTTCTTATCCTTTCGCCACTTGCTGCGTGTCATCTTTCTAGCTTCACCTTCTTTACGGCTCGCAGCGTTAGAGGAGTCGCAGTTTACGCTCGGAGTCGGCGTGCACTACGCGCGTTTAACGCCAACCCGAAAGAACGATCCGTAATCTCTTTTAGAGGCTCCTGCTCCGAGTGCAATGCCATGCGCATCGGCGACGTTGCGATCTTCGCACTTTACTTTGCTCCCAACCTGCCTAAGGAACAGGTTCAGACATATATATCAGATATTCAGATATTCAGGCATTGACACCAGACATTTCGAGCTTGGATATTGGCTTCGTCAGATTGTCGTTATGTCTGCGGAGTTCTGGATAATTGAAGCCAGCGAACATTTGTTACTAAGAGTGCCACTTCCAAGCTAAACCTACCGACTATCGCCGAGACGAAACTCGCCATTAGTGCGTTTGGTAGAGCCAGTGCTTCAACACTGTGGCTCAGAGCAGTCAAGTTCATGCTACGCAGTGACTAAGACAACCTGACCATTGACGTTGAAGCCATAGCGGTGCCCTTTATTTGTAAGGAAGGAGATGATTGAAGCCCCAAGTCAGAGTCGTCTTCTTCAAGCCATAGCAGCGGAGGAGAAACATCTGGCCGACGCGGATAACCTGAGAGTAGATTGTTGCCGGGCGTGAGTGTTCTCGTTGGATGAGACCAGCTTTGGAAGTTAATGCCCAGCACGAGTGAAGTGGGATGAAAAAAAATCATGCCCTAGTCGCCATGAATACAAAGATGGGCTGGAATCTCCAAGGACCCTTATCTGGCGTTGGAAGCGCAAGTAAGAGAACAAGCACTCAAGTATATCTCCTTCGAACGGGTTTCCACCAAAATGACCAGGTCGCTTTTAAGCACCTCGATGACATCAGAATGCCTGACACGCTAACGTCTCAGTGCACCGCAGGTTTACAGATGAATTGCAAAACACTGCCGTTCTTACAAAAAAAAATTGCCCGCAGCTTCCCTCGGGGGAACACTGAGGAGGATGCGGAGCATATAATTGGTTAACGGGGTGTTAAAGTGCGACTTACTTGGGTCGATGGCTAAATTGGTTAACGTGGTTGTGAAATGGGGTGTTAAATTGCAACTTACTTGGGTCGCTGGCTAAATTGGTTAACGTGGTTGTAGGAGGGGTGTTAAATGAGTGAACACGTACGACACGTATGCGAAAGGGCGGTCTTTATTTATTGCGACGAACTTTGAGCACGATGGCTTTTTGGTCGGTAAAGTGAAGAGTGAGTGTATCGGGTTGCAGCGGTCGTAGGTCGAAATTTGCAAAGACGTGGTCGATGCAGGTTCCGCGAATGGTGGTCGGCTGGTGGTGTTTGCAGTCGTCGTGCGTTGCGCGTTTCAGCGAGTGTCGCGACGCCATGTATTCGACTATCCAATCGTCCTTGATGACGTCGACGTTGAAGTCGCCAACTAGCATGAACGGTCGATGTTGTGGTTGTTGTTTTCTGTTTCTCGAAGCGTGACGGCGCATGCGCGCTACATTATACAGCTAGCGAATGTTCGTGAAGAGGAGAAGCGCACGCGGTGTGTAGAGGAGGAAGGGTGCACAGATGGTGGAGGAGTGAAGCGCGCGCGGTGTGTAGAGGAGGAAGGGATGCACAGATGGTGGAAGAAGGAGGAGGAAGCTTGCGGACGGCGCCGCACTACAAGCCTCGAGTATTAGATGCTCCGCATCTAAAAAGGATATCAAGTTGCATTAGCCCTAAAATCTTCACTTGTCGACAGGGTCGACATACTGGAAGTATCCATTTCGAGGCTTCACAGAATCATTCGACGACTGCCTAAGAAAATTGGCAGATCCCACGTACAGTGGGAATCGATGACAGGCGAAGCACGAAAGGAGAAGGCTGATATGTCACTTTAAGATTAGCATAACGTTACGAGGCGGAGGTAAATTATGCCATATATGACTTCCATGTGATGACTATCACGTTTGGACGTGTCATTTACCTTTGTAATCTATTCACGTCACCTGATACCAAATGTGGTATATGTGGAACTAGCAAAACGGCCGCGAGTGTGCTATGAGCGTAGCATGTAGTCATGTTTTACATGGCACGCATAGGATGATTATCATGTGAAGACGTGTCATTTATCTTTGTAGTCTATTCACGTCTTGCAATACCGAATTTGGTATATGTGGAGCTAGCGAAATGGTGGCGAACGCACGTAGCGTTGATGCGCGCACACGCTGGGCGCAGCGACGCTACGCTAGCAAACCTCGAGCACTCTGCATTCTGACGCTAAGTGCGACCAGCGTCTGTCGGCAACGCCCGGCGGCAACCGGCGCAAAATGAGTTACCAAGACAGCACCGCGTCTGCCTAGCGTCGTGACGGAGGAACGCCGGGCGCACTCAAACGCGCATGCGCAAAGGGAAGCAGCGTGGCGTGCGCCTGCGAGCATAGGGCAGGCAGATCGGTGCCTGGCGTGGCATTTCCGGCGTCACTCGGCAAAACGAACGCCGGCGCGAACGCGCACCGAGTCACGTCGAAGTGTATTGGCGCCTTGAGTGTGGTACGTAGTTAAGTTGTTACATGACTTGCAAATCATGAGTATCATCTTTGGACGTATAATTTACATATGCCACCCATTCGCGTGATGCTATTCCGAATTTGGTACATGTGAAGCCGGCGAAACGGCCACGAGCACATCATGAGTGCAGCAAGTAGTCATGTTGTTACATGAAACGCATCTCATGAATATCATGTTTGCACCAGTCACATACCTTCGTCATCTATTCACGTCCCGTAATGCCTAATTTGGTGCGTGGGAAACTAGCGAGACAGCCGCGAGCGCATCATGTGTGTGGCATGTAGCCATATTACATGACACGCACCTTGTGATTATCATGTTTGCACCAGTCACATACTTTCGTCATGCATTCACGTCCTATACCACCAAATTTGGTATACGTGAAGCTAGCGAAATGACTGCGAACGTACTATGAGTGTGGCGTGTAGTGATGTTTCATGACTTACATGACACATGTCATGATTTCAACGTTAGGGTCTGTCACTAATGTTCGCCATGCAGTCATGTTATACCATGCCAATTTCGCAACATGTCATGTGAACGAAACCACCACAAGAGCAGCAAGACCATGAATTGTAAATCATGACTTTCATGGCGTAAGTCTCATAATAGTCATATTATGACTAGTCAATTATGCTCGTCATTCAGAGATCTTATGCCATACCAAGGTTCCTATCGATACCATTATCGAAACGGCCAGGAGAGCTAAAAGTCGTAGGCGGCTAGATGGACAAATAGATAGATATGCTCAAAGTCGCCGGAGTTCGCTAAAAAATGCTTCGCATTTAAAACGAAGCCATGTGAGCCTACGATAAGGCTATCAGGCAATACGAGAGGAACGGTCATGCTGAAAAAAAAATTGGCAGCATATTCACAGAGGGAATGATGGAGAGTGGGGCGAAGCATTCGTCCGTCCATTCGTTCTTGCTTCCGTCCGTCCATGCATCCGTCTGTGTTACCGTCCATCCGCCCGTCCGTGCAAGCGTCTGTTCGTGCGTCCGTCCCTGCGTTCATCCGTGCATCCGCCCCTGCGTCCGTTAATGCGTCCATCCATGCATCTGTCTGTGTGTCCGTTCATCCATCTATTCAACATTCCAAGTACCACCATCTTACATCATTTCATCATAAATTGCCCATATAGAAGCACCGCCATCCAGCTGACATTCCAAGGACTAAACGAGAGGTGGCACACGCACACTTTCTTACAGCTTGCGCTTCGGGTGTACTTTCCACCTTTGACCACCTCGATCTCATTGTATATACTAGCGTACTGTATTCATGGCACTGCGGCCCAACGCTCGCTAAACCTTTCTAAAACCAAGGAGGTTACGCCCAGCGAGTATAACATAGCAACCTTTTCCTGTCAGTTAGTGCTCAATGTACCATACGAGCACACACCAACGGCAATGAGCATCGGCAACTACAAACCTGCATCGATATGGTTTTGATTATAAAACCCTTGCTTTAGAAAACACCTGGCGTCTTTCGTAAAGCAGCTGGCATCTTCTTTTTGTTTTGCTTTAGAAACGTCTGGCGTCTTTTCGTTTTGCTTTTCGAAAACATCTGGCGTCTTTTGTTGGTTTATTTCATCGATCAACGTTGTCTTGAACAGAAATTTTTATTGTTTAATCACGCACTGGAGAAACCTGACCAGGCACTACCTTGGAGGTAAACAATGGCTGCTACTGGGAATGAGAGAGAGCAGAAGTCGGGTTCTTACACTTCTACTTCTACTAACGTTTCCTACTGGAACATGCCAATGGCTCCTAATGGGGAATGAATGACAGGAGCATTCGGCTTTCAGTTAACGTGCATGCCGTGAACCTTTTATTGTTCAACAAAGCACAGAAATCTCCCACCGGCACCACCTTGCAGGTCAAAATGTAAGTTTTGACACACTACGACTACGAGTAGGAGGGACGAGCGGGTGCCGCTTTAAGGAGCTTCGTCTCTAAAAGTGTAAGTGCTCCTTATCGTCCAGAGCACCTGTATTAGATGCCACGGACCACCAGGTGGCGCCGTTTCGTTTGGCTGGCTGCATACTGTGCTCCACTTTCACGTGTTCTTGGCTTGTTACCGGGCCCCGCCCGTGCCTGGACAAGCTCACTTTTTCTTCTAGAAGACTTCCGGGACACGGCGGAACCATCCGGGCCTTGGTCCGACGCCAGGCTTGCCCTCAAGGCCCCTTCAAACGTACGAAGCAGCGTGGTGCCACGCTCACCCTAACGCGCCGCGCCTGCACCTCCACAATGCAGCGTCCCACCGAGCACTGGACACCAAGGACAACTGACGCCCTTTCGGTAAGCCCAGCCTCCTCCGGGCACACCGCTGATACAGCCGTGCCTCCGCTGTCAACATCTGGCAATGTCACCAGCCCCGCGCCGATAACAATACAGCAACAGGCAGCGTTTCTCAACAGTGCGCCCGGTCCAGCAACGCGCAACGCTGGCAGCGCCTCTGGTACTTTCAGTTTGATAACCGCGCAAACGCCGGAGCCCGAGAGCTGTAATGCAGCGTTGGCGTTGCAGTCAACCACGCTTGCTGCTATTCCCACCGTATCTGCGCCTAGCCTACCCATTGGAAATTCCCAGTCTGTCTAAAAGCGCGTTTGGATGAGCATCGTTCCTTCCATCGCCAAAGTTTTGCATTCAGTCACTTCAGCTGACGACTCATCGACGGAAATGGACTTCACAGCGTGACAGGTCAACGAAGACAATACGCCATAGCCGCTGGAACACCGTTGGTGCCAATAGAAAACCTGCCTCGGCCGCCCGCCTCCGCTCCGAGCTCATCACCGTCGGAATCCAACTTCCACACGGAACACTTACGCGGAATGAATGAATGCAAAACTTTATTACAAATAGCTTTCTTCCAGTGAAGGTAGAGCCCTCAGTCCAGGGCCCCTGTGGCCTTTGCCATCTTGCAAGCTCTGTCGATCAGCTTGAGCTGTTCTTCAGGCTTAGAGCAGGACAGCGCAGCCTCCCACTGCTCCGGTGTTGGTGTACAGTTTTTTGGCACTACCTGTGTGTGTTGGCAGGCCCATGTTACGTGGTAAAGTGTGGGGTGTTCTCTGCATAGCGGGCATTTGTTGGTGTATATTCCCGGATATATTTTACTCAGAAGACTGAGATTGGGGTACGTATTAGTCTGCAGATGTCTCCAGGCAACCGACTGCTCTCTGTTGAGGTCTTTGTGGGGAGGGGGGTAAATCCTCCTCAGGGCTCTCTGGTGTTCTGAAATTGCTCCATAGCGTCTTGTAACTGTGGCTGATTCCTCGTCGTTGTGCGCCCCCCGGTTGGCGTATTCTCGGGCAATGGCGTCGGCACGCTGGTTCCCTGTCACAGTTTCATGGCCTGGTGTCCACGTAATGGAGCAGCTCGAGAAGTTAATTTTTCTTCCCTTGAGTATGTGGATGGCAGCACTGGATATGCGTCCGCTGCTGTACCGTCGACACGCTTCTTGCGAGTCAGTAACTATTTCTGTAGTAGACTCTTCGCTCTGGTGTGTGATGGCGAGCGCGATCGCTACTTCCTCAGCCTCGAGGATGTTGTTGCTTTTGATCGAAGCGCTGTCGACTTCCCTAAGTTGGTGATCAACAACGCTTACAACTGTCCCGGAGTGCTCTCTGTATGTGGTCGCGTCAACGTACAATACGTCGGTTCTCGCCTTGAAATTTTTTCTGGTGCTTCTTATCTGGCTTTTCTTCGAGCCTTATGGATTTCTGAATGCATGTTTCGAGGTATTGGGCTGATTTCAATGATCTGGCGAATGTCCTTTGGTATGCTCGCCGTGTTATTGATTTCTCCGCAAGCATCCCTCATGCCCAATGTCTGCAGCGTATGCTGGCCCGTAGCAGTCAACATTAATCTCATTTTCTGCGCAACAAGATGCGCCTCGATGTGTTCTTGCACTGTGTTGTTTATCCCGAGTTTAAGGAATTTCTCTGTCGAGGTGCTGACAGGTAGACCAAGGGCGCACTTGTAGGCTTTTCTGAGGATTGCCTCTAATTGTTCTTTTTCCTGTGGGAGTGGTGTTTGGTAGGGGACACTGTAAACAATCCTACTGACCACGAGGGCCTGTACAAGCCTACAAGTGTCCTCCTTCTTCAGACCCCGTCTTTTGTTAGAGATTCTGGTGATCATCCTCGTGATTTGCGCTGTAGTGTTTGACAGCTGTCTAAGGGTGTGGTCTATACGACAGTTGCTTTGTATCTACATGCCGAGAATCTTGATTTGGGGCACTTCTGGAGTTTTCTTCCCCCCTATATAGACGTCTATGGAGTTTTGCAGATCGTATCCTCGTCTGTAGACTCTCAGAACTTCTGATTTCAACGGAGAGCAGACGAGGCCACATTGACGAACGTAGTCGTGATCTGCATCAGCTGCGCGTTGCAGAAGATCTTGTTTTTGGCCTAGAGATCCTCTTGTCACCCAGATTGTAACATCCTCTGCGTAGTTGGCATGTCTGAGTCCTTCCATGTTTTTGAGGTTCCGAGCTAAGCCAATCATAACGATGTTGAACAGCATCGGCAATATCACAGAACCTTGGGGTGTTCCTTTTGTGGGCGTATCAAACGTATCAGTGCGGATGCCTCCTATACCGATTGTGGCGGTTCTGTTACTGAGAAAAGCTTTGATGTAGTTGTGTATTCGCTTTCTACAGCCTAATTTGCTAAGCCCCTCTAGCACAGCCTTATGACCGACATTGTCAAAAGCAGCCTTAAGATCCAGTGCAAGTAGTACGTTTTCGCCATATTTTGGGACATCGGTAAGCACCTCCTCCTTGATTTGTAGGAGGACGTCCTGTGTTGACAGGCATTTTCGGAAGCCAAACATGGTGTGCGGCATGAGTTCGTTGTCTTCCAGGTAGGTCTCCAGCCTATGAAGCACGATTCTCTCGTATACTTTTCCGAAACACGAAGGAAACGAAATGGGTCTTAAATTTTCCAAACTTGGAGCCTTTCCAGACTTTGGAATCATTATTATTTCTGCATGTTTCCAGTCGTTTGGAATGGTACCCTTCTCCCAATGTTTGTTGATGAATTCTGTAAACCTTGTGATAGATTTGTCATCGAGGTTCCGTATCATAGCGTTGCTGATGCCATCCTTTCCTGGCGTAGTGTTCTTTGTTGCCGACAGCATAGCATGTCGAACTTCTTCTGTGGTAATGGGTTCGTCCAGAGCGGGATTAGCTGCACCAGTGTATGCCAGGTTGCAGTGAGTATTCGTTGTATCGCCAATATAGCGCAGCTTTATGTATTCTAGCAGTCCGCGGTCTGTGCCTTTGAATTGGTGTGCAATCTTTTGAGTCGTCTTACAGGTTTCAGTCTTGGTCATGGTTGGGTCTATGAGGGCCCTCAGCAAGGCCCATGTCCTTTTCCAACCTAGTGTACCTTGTAGCTCGTTGCATTTTTGGTTCCAGTTGCGCCTTGACAGCTCCGTCGCATACTCTTCGGCTTCCCTGGTGACTGCGGCGATCCTAAGTCTCAGTTTGCGGTTGTGTTTCTGCCGCTTCCATCTTCTTAATAGGCGCCGGCGGGCGTCCCAGAGGTGTAGAAGATGCTTGTCCACCTCGGGCGTGTTTGTTGATAGGGTAACTTCTCGGGTTAATCGTTTCCAGTCGGCCTTGATTCCTGAGACCCAACTCTCAATGTCTGCAATTTCTTTATCCTTGAATTCGGCCCTAGTTTTTCTAAAAGCTTCCCTGTCTGTAAGTCGAGCCAGGCCATGTCGTTTCTTAACCGGGAGGGTTTCTATCTGGATGCGCAAAATGCAGTGGTCACTGCCAAGCGTTTCCTCGCCGTTTTCCCATCGGGCCTTCCTGACACCTTTGACGAACGCCAAGTCCGGGCACGTATCTCGGTTGATACTATTCCCCACTCGCGTTGGTTGAGTGTGGTCTGTAATGAGGCTTCGCCTTCTGCGATCAGCTTCTCTGGCCAAATCCCTGCCTTTCTGAGTTTCCTTGACATATCCCCAGCTCTTGTGCCACGCATTAAAGTTTCCAAGGATGACAAGACCCTTTTTGCCTGCTGCTTGTTCTGCCTTGCGCAGAAGGGAGCTGAAGTTGGTTTTCCACTGGCTGGGTGGGCTGTAGATATTGAGGAGAAATATGCTTTCGTCGGTTCTTTGTTTCGTTATGATTTCAATGAGAACGTGGTCAATGTCTGTTGCATCGATGTCATGTCTAATTGCGGTGACTGCTTTGCCTAGCAAAGTAGCGACCTTACTTTGGCCAAGACCCTCATAAACCGAAAAGCCAGTGAGTTTCGGTGAGCAGCCGGTTTCCTGGAGGGCGATGATGTCTGGTGGAGTTGTGCATTTATTGATGTATTGATTCAAAAGACCTTGCTTTCGACGGATTCCACGACAGTTCCACTGCCATATTTCGAGGGTTTCCAACTTGACCGAGCATTTACGGCTGCTCGCCATACTCAGGTAATGGACGAGCGTAGGGTTTGCCTCTGGATTTCATGGCCGTGAGTTGCACCAGACGTTTTCTATCCTTGCGCGCCTCATCTTGGATGTTAGAGATGAGGTTGCCAAGATTTGCTAGGGAATTTTTTATGGCAGCCATGGTAGTTGTGAATTCCTGGCGCCCTACGGTGGCTGTCAGCGTTAAGTCTGATTGGGGGTTAGTATTGGTCTGTCCTGTTCTCAGGGCCTTCAGTTCATCTATGAGATCGTTTAGTTTCTGCCGGAGTTCGGCGTTTTCTGCCCTGAGTGTCTGAATAGTCTGCCTTAAATCTTTTACTTCGTCGTTAGGTGGCGCACTGCCATTCTTACCGACTATTACTGTCTGTGTATTGATGTTGTTTGGAGCAGTGGGAGAGGCAGAGAAAAAAGGCGCTTTCCTGCTCACCATACCATCGTCTTCCTTCCTGGTGAAGGGTTTCTTCTGCTGCTTTTTCTTGTTTTCTGGAGTCTGGCGGGTCCTGGCGCCGATCTCGACCATGACCGTGGTTTCGATGCTGATCGGGACCTGGATGGTGAGCATCCATCCCTGCTGAACCAGCGCTTCCGGGCCCGGCCGCGTCCATCGGCGCCTTGTGCTCCGGCGGCCGTCAGCTCTTTTGTTCTTGGTCGTGGGCTTCTCGGTCTCCTGAGGCGTTCCTTGCCCTCTTTTGCCCGCGTAGGGTGCGCTTCCTTGCATAGTGCGCACCGGGGCTCACAGGTGTGTCCGTCCTCTATGACTGGCTCGGTGCAATTTGAGCAGACAACAGCGTCTGGTGTTGGGCATACGTCTGCCCTATGACCAGGCTTGAAGCATATATAGCAAACTTGCTGCGATGATCGATAGAGGTAGCACCGTGTTTCACCACCGTAGTAGTAAACATAGCGCGGGACAATCTTGCCCTCGAAGGTAACGACGGCACTTTGGGATTTTCCAAGCATTCTTGCGTAAAGTATTTTCACTCCTTGGGTACGCACCCGAAGATGGGCTAGTAATTCGGTTGGCGTGGTCCCGGCGTCCAGTCCGTGAATCACACACTTGCACGAGTTGTCCGGCGCGGCTACGTAAGCCATCATTGCATAGTCTTTTGCACCAAAACGTAGACTTCGAAGGCTCTGCACAATGTTGGCGGTCTCCATGCTTGGTGTGCTGATTATGGCGATGTTGGATCCATTGCGCAGCTGTATAAGCAGGTTGCCTTCGTTGCAAATGTCTGGGTTATTACATGCCATAGTTATAGCGCTCGCCATCTGATGCGTGCTTAATTGACTGATGTTGAGCCTATCCCTCGGTCTAATGATGACCTTGAAGTCGGTTTTCGGCAGTGGAGGCAGTTTCTCTTTTCAAAGAGGATTCTCTTTCTGTTTAGGTTGGCTCGACGCTGATTTGTCTACCGCTTCGGCCCCGGTCTCCGGAACGGCGATCAGCCTTGAGTTGTGGTACGTTGCAGTGAACCATCCCCCGTTGTCAAAAGGCTTCTTTTGCGAGACGCTGGTAGCATTTTTTCCGCCTTGAGTTCTTTCTTCGATCGATGTCGTGGCTCCGGTTGACGCAGCCGCGTCGTCGTCAGCCATTCTCGCGCGTTGCGCGGAAACGCGAGTAGCGTTTCGTCGGGCCAACGGCCCGACGCCGCTTAGGCTTAGAGCAGCGTTCTTCGCCTTGGATCTTCAAACAAGCAGACTTTCAGGAAATATGGACTTACGGTTAAAAACCGGTTATCCACCGACTGCGCTTGATTAGTAGAAAACGGTCCAGTACTTCATAGGTGGCGGCAAAGAGGTTTTCGGGTGAGATGAGGCGTCGAAGCGGGAGCTCACGTGAGGCACGTTTGCTTCGACTGCTTACGCGGAAAATGCCTCCGTACGACCTGCTTTCTACCACCATAGCCACCGCAAATCTCTCTCCCAAGACCAGTGCGGAGGTCACCCTTCAGGCCAAACCAGCTCAGAGCCTTGTGTTTCTGAAAATGCACTCGCCCCTCCCTGCCCACCTACTACTGCCCCTTACAAGTTAGGAACCTAATGGTAAGCCGTTCACCATTAAGCCCTATGCCCCCAGTCCAGTAATATCATGCCTGGGCATCATACACAACATCGCTGGTCACTTCACATCATCTCAGCTCTTGCATGACCTCGAATCCTTTACTTCAGACATACTCGCTGCACGTATGATGGGCTCCACTGAATCTGTCCTCATGACATTTGCTGGAACCTTCACCCCTCGCTTTGTCTAATATAAACGCGTCTCTTTTCGATTCCGTCCGCATAAACTTAAGCCCCCTACTTGCACTCGGCGCCTTGCTATAGAACACCGTGCTCATCAATGCCCTCAACACAGCCTTCCGGCCAAGTGCCGCCGCTGTGCGTCTCCTCTACCAGCAAATGGCGATGCTCACGTTTGCGCCCAACCCTGGTGCATCCATTGCCAAGTCAACACCCCCTCATCTCGACTCTACCTGCCCCTACCTTCTAGTTAAGCAACGCGATTGTGCCAAAGCCGCTTTTCCCCGTCGCACAGCCATGCACCGAGCCACTCAGCCTTCGTCATCCTCCTCTTCAGTGCATGAGTTCCTTTCACCTTTCACCTCCTGCAACACCCCCCCCCCCGGGCTCCTACGTCACTAAGGTGAAGGGCGCACCTCCCGTGTGCGCTTCATCAAACACACTTTCACCATCCTTGGATAACGAGAGCCGCTCATTCGATCTGTGACTGGCTATATTGGAACGCAACCAGCGCGAGCAACAGCGTGTGTCAGATGAGCTACAACAGAAAATACACGCACTGACGCAGACCTTTGCAACCACCACAGCCTCTCTTACCTTTCAACTCACGGAACTAAGTAACTCACCGCACTCACCACCCCGACCTCCAGCTCCCATGTAACCGAATTGGCTGACATGGTCGAAACCACCACCACTGCGCATCACACTCGTTTGTTCCAGCTAGAAAATTCAATTGTCCGGATTCTTACGACCCTCGAAACCCAATCCAAGCAACTGGAATCCTTCACCTATATGCTTAACTCTCTGCAAGAGTCGCTTCCCCCCCCCCCCGGCAGAAAAGAACGAACGCGCACGCGCAGGCGATTCCTCTACCTCAAAGGCCTAGATGGCACGTAAAAAGGACCTCGAGATTTTGCAGTGGCACTGCCGCAACTTTCTTCATAATAGGACCCCTCTCCACCAATATCTTCTCACCAGCCCCAGATTACCCCATTTTCTCCTAATACAGGAGACTCGTATGGCCCTTACCCTCCCGGGCTACCGTGCATATCACACTACGACGGGAACGCCACTTGCGTCCATTTATGTACGCAATGACGTTCTCGTTGAATCACATGACGTACCCTCCACCCTCCTTAAATATTCAGTTGGTGTGGTCTATTACCAACCATCTACCCGTATTTCTCTCGCTTTGATGTCCTTTTGCAACCCTACTGTCACATCCTCTTTGTTCAGTGCTCTTGGCAAATTCCTGCACTCCTTTCCATTGACCACCTATATCCTCCTTAAGGGTGACTTTATCGCTCCTCATAGGCTTTGGTGTTTTCCAAATACTCAAACCAGGTCGTCTTCTACGCTGCTTTGCCCAGGAAAGCCATCTTATCCTTCCTAATGCCCCTGAACTCCTACTCGAGTGCCCACTGTTTCATAGCGCTCCACTACACCCGATCTCACTTTCTCTCGGAGTTCCCTACTTTTTCACTGGCAGGTGTCCGCTGAAAACCTTTTCAGTGATCACTTTCTCAAACACATAACCACCCCTCTTTCCCACAACAGGCGGAAATAACAAGTCGCTCACTCTGACAGGAAAGGATTCCGTAATAACCTTTTGTCTGACTCCTTTGAAACTTACGACGACTGGACGTCGCATATCTCCGCAACGATGACATCTTGTAGTCGCCAGGCTCGTTTTCGACTCACCATTCCTGACCCTAATACTCACTTCCTCCGTTTATGGCGACGCCATCAACGTTTAAAACGCTCCTTCTACTCCCAGCCACATAACGTCCAACTTTCCTCCAGCATTGATGCTCTGTAGGCTGAAATCATCGCTTACAGCACTTCCCTCCAGCACTCTCATTGGAACACGCTGTGTAACGTCCTTGACTCCGCACTGCACTCGCACTCTACATGGTATCTGTTTAGGTCTTTCTTAGGTACCAAGCCTGCCGTTGCTCCCACCCTAGCTAAAACTCTCACTCAAGGGACTCCGTCTGACATTTTTGAATATTTAAAATGTCTGCATCTCCCAACCCCCCTCACACCTTCCTACCCAGTTCACTGTGGCGAAGCTAACCCAGACCTGGACCACCCATTCACGCTCAAGGAGCTGGAAGCTGCTTTAGCCACTCAATTTACCCGCTTTGCTCCCGCCGATGATGAGATAACGTATACTACAGTGCGTAATCTCCCCGAGAACGCGAAGGAATTTCTCTTACACACATCGAACGAAGCATAGAACAGCGGCTGTCTTCCAAGCTCTTGGACATCCTCTCTAATTTGCATTATCCCGAAGCTGAGCAAGCCTCCATCTCTCTCTAACCTTCACCCCATCTTTTTGACGTCGTGCGTTGGCAAGTCTCTTGAGCGAATGGCCTTAACTCGACTGTCTGATTTTATTGGTACAAAAGAGTTTTTCCCTCCTTTTCTTATTGGCTTCCGACGCCGCGTAAGTGCGCGGGACATGTTCCTTGTTCTTCAGCACACTTTTTTTTCACCTTCTCGTTGTGAGATCCATGCTCTTGTAACCGTCGATGTGCGGAAGGCATTCGATGGCCTGAGTGATGACTACATACTCGCTCAGCTCTGCTCCCTGTCATGTGGCTCCCGCACGTATTCTTACATCCGGCCCTTTCCTTCCAATCGAGTTGCTCACTTTAGAGTCGATACTCATTTGTTTAACCCACAATCCCTCACCCACGGCAGTCCTGAAGGTGCCATACTATCTCCTACTCTATTTATTATGGCTATGGCCCCCCTTGCCTCCCAACCGTCCCAAATACGTTACCTCCACCATCACTGTCTGGTGTACGTCTGGATGTCCCGGCCACGTGCAGGATAGTTTGCAACTTGGCCTGGACCTTATCGCTTCCTTTCTCGCTACTGCTGGCCTGTCGCCTGCACCGAAGAAATGTGAGCTACTTTTGCTAAACCGCGGGCGTACCAGTGCTCCCACAACACCATTATCTCCCTACATCTTTCTAGCTCTCATCCCCACTGTTCAGCAATGCAAAGTTCTTGGCTTCCCTTTGCACGCGATAAAAATGCGCAGGCCCTACATCACGCTGTGAGGACTTGCCATTCAGTGGCTCACCTCCTGTGACGCGTTGTCACTCGGCAGTCACGGCTCCACGAGGCACAAGCGCTCGCCTTTAACAAGTTCTTGTACTTTGTACCCTACGTTCAATTTACCCAAACGCAACTCAATGCACTCGAAAGAGCTCTATTAGGCCTCTACAAGGCAGATATAAACCTTTCTGTCACTACCTCTACCACTAAGCTCTTTGCCACAGGCCTCATCCATCCATAACGTTCCCTTATTTTTCTACACCACAATTCTCAGATTGCCCGTCTTTCTCTCACTCGTCAAGGCCAATGGCTATAGGCCCAAGCCGGTATCTCTCACATGCCCGTTTCCGTTCCCACCTTGCCTTCTGCCGCTAGCAACCCTGCTTCTAACCTTCGCATCCTTCCCCTCCCATCCAATATGTCTCCCGTTCTTCACACCGGCCGGCATCATGCAGCAGAACAACGTCATTCCTCTCCTCTTTCTACACAGGGAGTTGTCTACACGGATGCCTCATGCATGGCTCCTCGGGGCTCGTGTGGCTACGTTATCTACCATCTACACCTTTCGGCACTTGACACGCACACCAACGGGCCATACTTTCACCCGCCAAACGTACTTTCGCTCTAGGACCTTTCATGGTCCACGCCATGCAATCGTTTTGCTCCCTCCCTTCTCTCCCAGATTACAAGATTTACTCTGACTCTCACGCCACCATCCGTCGCATACAGAACAGCCCCTGCTTTTCAACAGGAGGTCGAGCGAACGGCCTCTGCTCTTAAACTCTCCACTGCCTTCCTCCGCTGGGTTCCTGGGCTTTCATGTATTAACGGCAATGAGCTAGCTGATCAGCTTGCCCGTGATATATTGCACCGGGCACAGTTCATTCCCTGGCACACACCTTCGAAAGACAGTGTGAGCTCCCCAAATAACGATGAGCAGATCTCTTTGCCTCACACTGTCAAGAAGATATATCTCCATCCCCGACTCGACAAGCGTCTTTACCCCCCACCCCACCCCTCATCCATTACTCACTGCATGCGAGGCTTGAAATCTACGGCACATCCAATTGAATTGCATGATAACCCCTTCTCACCTTTTCCTTTATAAATATATGTCTAACCCCTGCTGCCCCAAATGCCCTTCCCCATATGCCGACCTGTCGCACTGCCTATTTTACTGCCCGCCTGCTCAGCAATCCAGCTATTACCATCCCCTATCCCTTTCTATCACCTCCTGGCTCGACAGGATCGGCGCCGAAGGTGAAGAAGAGCAGCGTCGTCTAGTTACACAGGCAGTCTAAATTGTCGGCCTGTAAACTGTGGCTGAATAAAAGTCTAATACTACTACATGCCACATCGAGAGGTAATACGTGAAATATCTAAGACGACGAGACTTGGCATGGTTTTCGAAGCACAATCGCATACATCAGGACCATGCTCTCTCAATGAACAACTCGAAAAAGGTCCTAACCTGAATGCTGGCCTCTCTAATGTTTTCATCGGATTTCGCCGTTTCGCCATGGGAATTATAGCAGACGTACGAAAGGCATTTCTACAAATCTCCATTCAAGAAGACGATAGAGATGGCCTTTGCTTCTTGTGGTTTGAAAGGCTACCGATCACAGGCAGACCACTTAAAAAAATACAAGAATTAAAAATGACCAGATTTTCATTAGGCACTTCTGTATGTCTGTTCTTATTATCTGCAACGTTTATATACCATTTTAATTACGTCAAACACATTTACTAAGTAAAAGATGCAAAACTGAAACCAAGCGACATGTCGGTGACCTAGTTTTCAGAGCTTCAACTACAAGAGAAGTGCTACAGCTCTACGAAGAGACGAAGGTCGTAATGGAGCTGGCGGGAATGAAAATGCAAAAGTGCTCAACAAGCTGTGACGTGTTGAGAAGTTCAAGCAAACAGGAAAGACGTGATGCTGAGGAGGTCTCCAAATATAAGGTTGTTGAACTATCCTGGAATTACGCTGACGGCATCATATCAGTGAAATTTTACTCTATGACAGAAGTCGTAAAAGTGGGACTTAGTACTAAGCAAACTGTGCTCCAGGCTTCAAAGAAATTTTTGACCCCTTGGGACTGCTAGCATCGTTCAACATTCAAAGTAAAGTACTCTTTCGGAAGATATAGATGCAAGGACTCGACCAGGAAAGCTTTTTCCCAGATATAATGAAGATCGAGTGAGACCGGTAGACTGTCAAACTTCAAGACCTCAAAGACTTTACAACTAAGAGGTATCAACTAGACAGCATCAGCTCTCCTGACAGTGCTTACCAGCTGCACATTTTCATGGACACTAGCTCTTGTGCCTACGGAGTGGTGGCATACCTACGAGTCGAAGACAGTGCCAGAATCGTTCGACTCCACCAGCTGCTCACTAAGTATCGGGCTGGTCCAATCAAGGGTCTCACTTCACCATGCCTGGAACTCGTCGGTTCAGTTCTTGTAGTCCGGACTCTTAAGCTGCTCCTAGATACTGTGCCATCCAAAGTTATAGAAAACTTCTGCTCGACTGAGTCCCGAGTTTGCTTGAGTTGATCAAATCTACAGCCATCAAGTGAAAGCTCTTCGTTTTAGCAGGGTAATTGAAATTCAAGGCCTCACAGACCCGAGTCACTGGCGACATTGCTCTGGAAAGACAAACCCAGCCAATTCAGTTCGTCGAGTGCACACCAGTCGTGGTATAATGGGCCCACTCTTTACCGCTGAAATAAAAGAAGGCGAGTTTACATGGCTCAAGAATGCTCAAGCGGCAGCCTTTGGCATAGAACTCGCCTCACTGTTAAAGGACAAACTAGTACCTAAGAAATCCCGAATTCGCGATCTGCAGTTATTCCTGGACACTGACGGGATTTTAGGGATCAATACCTGGCTTGATGATGTGAAAATATCAGAAGACGTGAGGTGTCCAATCCTGCTACCAGCTGACCACCGCTGCACATACCCCATCGTCAACCGCACGCACCGACGTCTGCTTCACAGCGGTGCAAACGATACCCTTTCTGAGCTACACGAGTGTTTTTGTGTGATTAAGGACCACCAGTGAGAAGAAACGGTTATCTTTGGATGCAAAGCGTGCGCTAGGCTCAAGCTCAAACCTGCATCAGGCCCTAAACTACATCACTGCCAACCGACAGGGCGGAGAGATCACACCCATTTCAAGTTGTGGGTGTTAACTTTACCGGTCCTGTTTTTGTGAAAGGGACCAGTTTTGTGAAAGCCTATATCGTTATTTTTACGTGTGCCGTCGCTTGGGCGGTCCACCTACGGTTTTGCACTACGGGGTCACTTTTAATGGCTTTCACGCGGCTTGCCTAGTGTTATTTATTCCAACAATGCTCCATAGCTTTTCGTGCTGCCAGTCGCCATTTAAAAATGTTCCATTTTGAGCAACTTCTAAGTGCGGGACTTTTGCTCAAATAACTGCATTAATTGGGAATTCATTAAAGAGCGTGGTTCGTGATGGGGTGAATTGTGAGAAAGGATGATTCGCACTGTTTAAAGCTGCCTAGGGAAAATTTTTGGGAAAGAGTGCTTTGATTTAGAACAGCTTCTAAACATCCTTGCCGAAGTGAAAAATGTAGTATATTCGAGGCCGCTAACGTACCTCTCCTCTGACGCCAGCGATCCGGCTGCACTTACAACTTCACATTTTCTAACCGCTAGGAAGTCTACTACACTGCCTAGTGATAATACTGCTGAAGCATCGGGAAGTCACTCCAATACTTTGAAGCATTGTAAGTACTGTCGGCAAATAGTAAATATTTTTGGAAGCATTGGTATAAAAAATAACGTTTGTGCCTGTTCTAGAAGTGCGCAAATTAAGGGAATACATCCTAGCAACACCAGCTTAAGGTTAACAATGTAGTTGTCATTAAGGAAGAGAAAATGCTCATAAAGTTTTTGCAAAGTTGGTGGAGTGACTGCTGTGTACTTATAAAGTGATAATCGTGTTAGAGCCTGCAATATCGTTTCGGCAGGAGGCACGAAAGCTACGATGCCATCACAACTTTTGTGCCCGTTTGAGTTGGGTGATTGAACTTTGTCGGGCGAGGATGATGTCATAAATTGTTTGAACCTCTCGCGCGAATAGCGCGCGCATGGAAGGACTGATGGCCCCCATATACACAAACGCTCCTCGACCCAAATTTCGGCCTTAACTTTACAGAGTAGAGCAGTGCGGCACTGCTTGACTGAAAATGACGCTGCGCTTCTTTAGGATCGCCGGAGATTATCGCTGTTATGTAGTCACTTGCTCTGCCTAGAAATGCTGCTTTCATCGAATTTCTCAAGTCAAGGTGAATATTTGAGTGAAAAGACGTTCAAGAATACTGGGGTGAGAACGAAGACGAGAGAGCAAACGTCAATGACTTTGAACACGCTCTTTCACATGAATGCTCGGGTTCGCGTCTCTTTCATTTGGCGGTTTTCAACGCCAAAGCGTGGTTTCGTTCACATGAAATTTTGAAAACTTGGTAAGTTATGACTGCATGGCGAACACAATCGACAGACCGAACACGAAATCATGACATGCGTGCCATGTAACAACATGACTACATGCCACACTCATCATGCACTCACGGCCATTTCTCTAGCTTCGCGAATGCCGAATTTGGTATTATGGGACGTGAATGGAAGACAAACGTATGTGACTGGTGCAAAAATTGTAATCATCAGATGCATGTCAGGAAAAAAATATGACTACAGGCCACGTTTATGATGCGCTCGCGGCCGTTTCGCTAGCTCTACATATAAAAAATTTGGTATTACGTGACATGAATAAACGAGATATGTGAATGACGCGTCCAAACATTTTAATCATCATAGGCGTGGGTGCACGTTAAAGAATCCCAGGTGGTCTTAATTCCCGGAGCCCTCCACTACGGCGTCTCTCATTATCATATTGTGGTTTTGGGACGGTAAACCCTACATATCAATCAAGGTAAATGGCACTTCCAAACATGATAATCATCACATGGAAGTCATGTGCGGCATAGTTTACGTGGACCTCGTAACATTGTGCTCACTTGAAATGACATATCAACCTTCCTCCTTCGTGTTTCGAATTTCATCGATTCCCACTGTACGTGGCATCTCCCTTTTTTGTTGTTGTTGACGAGGCCATCGAAAAAGGATATGAGACAGGAGAATGATGAGAGGTGAGCAATAACGCGTTGAGCAAGTGGCTTCAATGGTGGTTGGCAACAAAATGTTTCTTCATTACACACGATCACTTCATAGCTTTAAATCTTCGGTCTTGCGGAATTCCATGTTTCTGTAACACAGAGTACGTCTGCTCTGATAATCACGGGAGAATGGTTAGCACGCTAACTATGAGGCGAAAATCGAACTCACTCACACATACAAGTCAGTCAGTTCAGCGTCCTTGGTGTGTGTGTTGAGGGAACGGCACTTATACAATAGCCACATGACTATAGCAGCGACATAGTCATGCGATCACCGCGAGAATTGGTGACCGCAGCGTTTACAGCAGCGGGAACCTGCATGAAGCGGTGGTCACTCGCCGCATTAGTCACGTAGAGGTTCTGAGTGTTGGTGCCCCTGCTTAAGGCTACGTAGACGAGTTTCTGTGGGTGCCGTTCACCATCTCCCAGCTGCTTCGCATCCACACTTTAGCGAGAGAGGGCGTATTTCTAAACACGAATGTAGGGAGCCTTCATGTGCGCGCGTCTTCGTGTTTTAGGGTGGTGACAACTCCGATCATGGCTGCTTACAACTGGCTAAAACGGCCCCCATACTTGACGGGCCACCATGTTGGTTCTGAGTGGTCGCTCATTTACATTGACGGCAGCGTGGGTTTCAACGAGTAGAGGGTATTTTTTATATACAAAGTTCTGAAGGCTGAAGGGTTGTTTTCTGTAGTTAGCCGTGGTTTGGTATAACAGGAAAGACATGTTCGTGACTCGAGTTTGTGTGAAATACTGTTAAAACAGGTCGTTGCTCGCACTTGGTAGACCCACTGCAATGGTGGAGTGAGGATAACTTAGGGAGCCTATGTTTGTGAGGGAGAGAACCTCGATGTCACTATGAACGGACTTCAATGTCTGCGCGGCATTGCTGAAGTAATTTCACCTTAGCACTGCAGATTCCTCAAAGGCCTCTTAGTAGAAGCCTCGAATTCGTGCTGTTTATATGATGGAACCCTTAACGAGAGGGAAGGCAGAACAAGCAACCGGGTCGCTCACAATGTTCTGTGTAAACCGAATAACTCAGCTAGCCTGTTTCTCAAATCCTAAACATTGCGTTTGTCCGTAATATAATTTCCTGCAGCAAGTTTAGTTCCTGCGAACGAATCTGTACAATTACTGCTTAAAAACTTACAAGCTGTAAGCATTGCCCAAAAATTGTAGGGCATTCAATCATATTACACCAACCCTCCTCCTCTGCCCACAAGCCTGTATATTAGGCTAGAAGAAAAGCAAAGGGGAGCAACGATGGACCAACCAAGTTTTTCCAAGTCTGATTTTATTGCAAAGAGCATCCAAACGGCATCTGGCCTCAATGTCTTCAAACCATCTTGCCTGCTTTGCTGGAAGCTTGTGTCCTCGTAGTGGGCCTACAGTAAATAAATAAGACAAAAATCATACGCGGCTCCGACCAAATATTAGGAGTCCATACACATTTTCTCTACAAGCACTAAATAAAAGCTGAATTTTTGATATCAAATCATCTCTGTGTCTGGTTATGAAACAAAAGGACGACACAAATAACGACGCAGTACAAAGGGCATATTTGAGTTATGGGCTGACAACTGACTTGCTTAGTGCAGATATTCTGCGCCGTTCAGGACCGACCGACCGACAGAAGGATGGACGAACACAAATGGTAAATCTGTCGCCTTGTATGTCATTAAAGATAAATCCTGTTTGCGAAAATTGAGCGAGTTTTGGTGTGGTTGCGCGTGTCATTGAAGTGAAGAATGAATACCTCAAGGCAAGCCGCACAAAAAGTTAGTTGTGCTGCAACTGTGCCAGACAAGCGCCTACAGAGAACACGTTCATTGGCTCGTCTGTCTACCTCTCTAAATGCCCTTCCTCAGCAACCGAGGTAAAGTTGCACGAATGCGAACATCTGACAGAAAAGGAAGAAGCAAACGGGAGCGTCTGTAGGTGGTTTACGGGCCTGACGTTTTCCGCGACGAATGCAGCGACGGCTTCGGAAACCGAAAAAGCGCAGATTAGTGAATGCATGCAGGACCACACATTCGACTAGTCATATCATTCGATTGAGGAACTGCGTTTCGACTACGAGGATAAACACGCATACACAACCATCTTCCGCTCGCATAGTCTGGCGTTGCCGAACGAAGCCTAATTCATTATTCTACTGTGCACGTTGTCGTGCTTACTTTGCTCAAACTGCTTTTCGTTGCATGCCTAAGTCAGCCATTTCACGAAATGTGTGGTGATATACTCAACCCACTCACAATACAATGGGTACTCACCTCACAAACACGGCGAGAAGTAGTCGCCTCCAAGCAGTCTCACTTCACTTGTGTAATCCAGCGTTTCCGTTGGCTAGAGCAAGTCGGGAAGCGGTAAAGTCTTCAGATGGTTTTGCATTGTGGCATGGAGCAACGTGGCATTTACACTTCAAAGTTCTTGAGGTGCGCTTAGCGGGAGGATGGTGTTGTAGCGGAAGCTACGTTTACGGTGTAATCAAAGGCAGCTCATACTGCAGCTTGCAAACCTGCGCCAACATGCAGATGGTGCAGTGCGGCGGAGCAGGAACGTCTAGCCGCAAGAACCAACATGGCGCCTGTTGCCATGGAAACCGGGACTGACAACATTGTGTTTTAGCGGGCGGCGGCAAGTGGTGGGTCAAAGGCTGACACCACCCTAAAACACGGAGACGCGCGCACGTGTAGGCTGCCTACACGAATGTATTTCTTAGTCGGGCTATGTCAGGCATCCGGTATTGTCTGAGGTGGTGTACGCGCGCCGGCAAAAGTTATCTCTCCGCTCTTCCTCCCTCTCCCATAGCAACAGCTGCGGGAACGCGCGCTTATTCTCGTCCCTAGTAAGAGTGCATGTGGTGCGAGAGGGTGTAGGAGAGGGTACGTTCAGTGCGTCACCACTCCTTTTATCGCCGTTCACTCTCTTTCCATTAGCCAAAGCCTCAATGTCAAAGCTTTAAAGCCCCTACTAAACAATTTCAAAGTAGTCGTTCCCGCGCACCATCATTGTCTTTATTTAAATAATGACAATGATTTGTCTACCAGGCCACAAGAAATTGTTTTTGAAAGAAAGCGATATTTTTCAGCAAAGGCGGTGCTATTGGCGCCGATCATTCGGGTTTCCTCGCTAGCATGAAATTTCAAGTTTCCCCAATAACATTAAAAAAATGCACACCAGACGCTGTCTCAACAACTTCTTCAGAATATAAGCACTTCTTAGTATTCTGGAACAGTGAGTTATCGCTGTCAAGAATAATGGAAGTGGATGTAACCAAACTTCGCGGCCGAGTTACCTCCCTGAACATTTAGCTACGCAGAGCAAGTCAAGCGCTTTCCCCTATATGCCTCTTCTGTAACGAGGAGGCAGCCTTTAGTCATGACTTTCTCTTCTCTCGCCAGTCTACGTCATTGAAGAGAAGATTCATACCACCACGTTTTGAAAATATGGGTCTGGAAATATCAAAATGAGTTGTTCTTTTTTGTTTTGACGCCTCTACTGTGGGTTGCAGTCACAAGAATGTTTTTGACGCCATAGAGGAATTCAGCAGTAAGTCTAAAGAAGCATCTAGCTAAATTCCTCATCATTTAAAAATTCTATTACTGATATTTTGTATTTAAAGCAATTGATTTGTTAACTCTGATTTATAGTATACCAAAAAGTTCACCTACTACTTGGCCAATCCCCTGCATTTGGTATAAGCATTGAGAGGAGGAGAACAAATAGAAGAAGAAGAAAGTCTCAGAATGTCCACAACATAGCTTTACATAGGTGGGAGCTCATGGTCAATTCATCAGCGCGGTTGTGTCGCTGTTCAAGGCTCTTCTCTACTACGCTAAACTCCATTTTACAAGCTGTTTTACGCCCGCTTGCTGGGTCACGGTTCATCATAAAAAAATGCACCATCTAACTCTAAAGGCAACCTTGTGGGGTGCGAAGCATCTGTGGCTCTTTCTCTTTGCAACTCGCCAACGGCACCGTTACGATTTAGTTTGTTCTGGATGCTATCGACCTTGCTCAGATTGTTGTCGAACCAAAGTCAATCCGGAGTGCCGTTCGAGAAAGTCTCGCTTGAATCGCACGGTCGCTCCGTCAGATCCCGTTTGTTCTTGTTGCCTTGAACAGCTCAATGTCCTGGCCGCAGACTCACGTTGCCTAGTCACTTCTGCATTTGCCGCTCGGCGTTTCCGTTGCGTTTCGGCTTCGCGTTGACTCACAGTCTCAGAGTCCTCAGCCAGGCGTTTCCCTTTACAGTACACTTCGCGTTGCCTCGAAGCTTCGACATTCGCTTGCCGGCATTGCCGTTTCCCTTCAGCTTCGAGAGCTCGGAGTTGTCGATCTGGCTTTTCTGTTTACGTTCTCAGTCCCCAGCCCCCTCCTTCTCATTTGTGCTGCTTATGCTGTTTGCGCTGCTTACGCTAATGCTTTCACAGCGTGTGTTGCTGTCACAGCTTACGTTACCGATGCCGCTGCAGCTGGCACCAGCGAAAGAGAACTCAACGGGAACGATCGTGTGCCGCAAAGAGAGACAAACGAGTGAGCAGAAAAAAAGTGGAGGCAGCGCTCTCACTGCCTGCACTGAAAGAAGATTTGGGTGGGGAGATTTGGCGCATGCGCAGAGGGGCTGCGGACGCGTGAAGAAAAGACGGACACAACCCCGATCAAAAGCCGCTTTGCATCTATAAACGAATGTGTGCTACAGAAATTGGGGGAATCCTAGTACTCGACATTGGTACACTAAAGATGAAGAAGGTCTTACGGGGTTTAATTGCAGAGCATAACGCAGAAGGAGAAGCTATCAGCAGCGTCCTACCAAGCGCGGCAAGCCCGAGCTTACACTGATGGTGATGCCCCTGAGGCACAGAGCACTGCGACTACAATCTTCACTACAATCGCCCTCCGTAGAAAAAGGCGCCATTCTGGCGGATTAGGGAGAAGAAACAACTAATGTGTCAAAGTATGGCTTGAGGTGAGAGACGTGGACAATGTCACGGCCGCGTAGCGTAGATCTGTGGATGGCATGATGGGCTCCACGATGTAGTTGACGAGTGACGTTTGCTCTACAACGTGATATGGTCCGAGGTATTTGAGAACAAGTTTTGTGGAGCGGCCAGGTGCAGTAGCAGGTACCCAAAGCCATAGCAATGAACCAGGTGGAAAGGTTGGAGCCGAATGGTCCCCAGAATGACGGGATATCTGCTGCCACTGGTCCTCGGTAGGGACGCTGCCGTAGAGGCGTATGACTTCCTGTGTCAATCTTGTGAGATATGTTTGATGTGCTACCGAGGCCAGAAGCGCGGGTGTGAAAAAAAAGTGTGGAAACTTTTACAGCAGGTTGACCAACTGGCTTCGTTCTGAAGAAGACGTTTCGACATCGATGAAGCGGTGGAAAGCGTCAAAAATTGATTGCTCATTAAGAGGGTCAGAAATGAGTGCGCTGAGGTCCGTAGAAAGTAAACGAGACGGAGCGTCAAAAATGTGACGGGCGTCGATTGTATGCACGTGACCGAGACATTCACCATGCAATAAAGCTAAAGGCCATTGTAGAGTGTTGTAAACGAGCGTCTTCGTGGTTCCATGGTGAAGAGGAAGTAGAGCAACGGGCAGTGGAAAAGATTTGCGTTGAATTAACAGGGCATAGGGCGTAAAGAGAACATCTCCATCTGGATTAGCGTCACACGGCACAGTCACCAGCAGTGAAAAGCGTGGCAGTAGGTGTCGTCAGAAACAGCTTTTAATACGGGAGGGAGGCTTTGACAACGTCAACATCAGGAAGTGCAGACTGCTCATGTTCAGCGCGACAACAGTCAATGACGGCATTATTATTCGCAAGGAAGTCCCAGCCGAGTACTATATCTTCGGAACACGAGGGCAGCACTACAAATTGAACGATATACACAATCCCTTGGATGACGACTCGTGTTTTACAGGCTGCGAGAGGTGTTACGCTTTGTGCGTTAGCCGTTCTAAGAAAGAGACCAGATAATGGCGTCAGAACTTTGCAGAGTTTGCGGCACAGGTGGGCGGAAAAGACGGATAGAGCGGCTCCGGTGGTGACAAGTGCCAAGACGATGATCCCATCAACTCACACTTCAATAAACTTAGCTGGAGAATGGCAACGGTGACGCAGTTTGTGCCTCGGGTACTGCGGCGATTAGTTTTCCTGCTCGGTGGTTCCGGAACGGTGACGCATAGAGGAAGGTGAACGTCGACGTGTAGATGGGGAGTGGTGGGTTGGCCCATGTAGACGATCAGGGGGAAAGGAAGAGGAAGGAGGGCTTGAAGGCACAGAAGAAAACTGAGAGTTGAAAGAGGGCATTCGTGGAATCTCCGGGGCAGCCGGGCGACGACGGCAATAACGCGCCACCTATTCAACACCACCACAAGCAAAAGATACCGCACGGTTGTCGTAGGTCCACCATTGGTCGGAGTAGACGCCGAATTGCGGCTGGGGGGCAGGAAAATGCGGCCGAGGTGGTATTGGCATAGGCGGCGGTGAATCGGTCGGTGGCGAATACGTAGGCGCTGGCTAGATTGTCGGCTGTTGAGGTCCAGCAACGGCCTCGGCGTCCGTGAGAGTTTCGGCGACTCGCGGCGGCTCATGGGCGGGAGGAAGAGCTTGTGCGACCTGATCTTGAATGAAGTCGTGTAGTGTAGACGTCAACCTACGTAGTTGATCGAGTACGCAGGACATGAAAGAAAGTTGACGAGCGACCTCAGCGCCGATGAACTCTTGGATATTTGCATATTCATCTCCTATGCCATGGGTGGAAAAGTTGGATAACGAGTCGTCGGGCACCGAGGGACGTTGGTTGGAAAGACGTTGCCTGCGCAACCCGTCTAAACTCTGGCATAACTCGGTCAGTTCAACGACAGTGCGAGTGCTCTGCGAGAGTAACATTTGGGAAGCGTCGTCCTCAATGCCCTTCATGATGTGCTTGATCTTACGCTCTTCGGACATCGACCCGTTGACTCGCTTACAAAGGTCAAGAACGTCCTCATTGTAACTTGTGAAATTCTCACCAAGCTGCAGGGACCGAGTATGCAAGCGTTGTTCGGCACGACGGTTGCGTACCCAGAACGTCAAAAACTTGTGTGAGGCTTGTTCAAAAGACGGACTACAAAGGGAATTCAGCTAGTTGTATATGAACCACAGCTTTGCCACGTCAGAAAAGTAGAAGGCGACGTAGGCTAACTTGGCGGCGGCGTCCCATTTTTTGTGAGCACTCACTCGCTCGTACATAGAAATGCAGTCGCCAAAGTCCTTGTCCTCGGTGCCTGAGAAAACAGGGGGATTTCGCAGACGCTGAGAACCAGCGCCGAGGACAGTTGGCGGTGCCGGTGGAGGACTTGGAGCGACGCTTGCGTCGGTGGGAATAACGAACCATAAAATGTGACTCCGAAGCTCCAGGGTGATCGAAACCCAGCAGACTCCACCACTTTTACAGGGTTTATTTGTAGAACAGAACGCAGAAGTAGAAGCAGTCAGTAGCGTCCGGCCAAGCGCAGCAAGCACGAGGTCATGCTGATGGCGATGCCCCTTAGGCGCAGAGCAATGCCGCTGAGGCCACTCTTGTTATCAATCAATCAATCATAGAACTTTATTTTCACCAAAAACAAAAACATTTACGGTGAAGAAAGGTGGCCGGGAAAAAAGCTGTCAAGCCCAAGCCACCTATCTGTGGCGAAACGACAGGGTACAGCACCTGATAAATGGGGGGCAGGGGGGAAATGGACAATAATAGTCGCTAAACAGTTTCAAATTGATATCATAGTGCATTCACTACGGGCGCAGGTGCAATTTAAGGTCAAATGTACCTAATTATACACTTGCTAAAGATAAGTAACGAGGGAAAAAAAGATTCGAAAACAAAAACGAAGACAAAAACAAAACAAAATGTAAAACAAAGCCAGAAAAGAAGAAAAACAAAAAATGGAAGTAAATATATTAGGCACTTCAAGTACATCAAGATGTACAATGCGCAGTTATATACTGATAAGCATGCGCATAGGATTCACATATATACAATATATACATACACACACACACACACACACACACACACACATATATATATATATATATATATATATATATATATATATACATACATATATTGTTGAGACGTTTATTGGCGGACACTTGTCGACGATGCTTGACAGCGACAGTCAATGCGGGTACCGACTCTCTGCACGAGCTGCTCTTCCTCTTGCTAAAAAGGGCAACCCACTAGAAGGCGCTGGAGAGGACGACCCACTGTTCGAAGGCTTCACCACAACTACCCCGGGTACGAAGAGGAAGCCGCCTGGCGACCTAGCAGCTGGTTACTATGAGCGGGTCGTGGTAGGCTTTGAGGCGCTCCACGTTGACAATGTCGCGCCCTCGACGGCGCATGTCCGAAGATGGTTCGATGGGTTCGATCAAGTAATTTACAGGGGAAGTGCGTTCGACGACACGGTAGGGGCCTTTGTATTTGGTCAATAGTTTTGAATATAGGCCAATTGAAGTGGTAGGAATCGAGAGCCAGACGAGCGCTCCTGGGAGGAACATGGGCGCAGTAGTGCTGGTGTCAGCGCGAATGCCTTTTTGCCGCTCTTGATCATGCACTGTAAAGGTCCTTGCAAGCTCTCGACACTCTTCAGCAAGCTTGGCTGTAGCAGAAATAGGCGCCCACTCTGACGGATCTGGCTTGTACGGAAGTATAGTGTCGATGGTGTGCGACGGGTGCCTTCCATATAATAAAAAGAAAGGTGAAAAGCCAGTAGTGCTCTAAGGGGCGGTGTTATATGCGTAGGCGACGAAGGGTAGAATAGAATCCCAATTTGTGTGATCAGCGGCGACGTACTTGGAGAGCATGTCGCCGAGCGTACGGTTGAAGCGTTCAGTGAGGCCATTCGTCTGCGGGTGGTAAGCGGCAGTTTTGCGGTGAACAACGTTGCACTCTTTGAGAATGGCTTCGACGACTTCAGACAGGAAGACGCGGCCTCGATCACTGAGCAGTTCCTGAGGTGGACCGTGTCGCAGCATGAATCGTTGGAGCAGGAAGGAGGCCACATCGCTCGCTGTAGCCGCGGGGAGAGCGGCAGTTTCGGCGTATCGCGTGAGGTGGTCCACAGCAACAATGACCCAGCGGTTACCGGCCGACGTTAGTGGAAGTGGCCCATACAAATCAATGCCAACGCGCTGTAACGTTTGCAGTGCTCGCCCTCTTTCTACGTCGGGGCTTTCTGATAACATTGCCCGATTGCTGTTATCTTGCTGTTTTCTTTTCTTTCGTGCCAACCTGCGATTGGCTGCGTAGCGCTTAAAAACGCGCCGCAAGGTGAATAAACTGGGATTGTCTTCCTGGCACTGCTTGAGTCGTCTCTTTCCTGGGCCGGCTGTCGTCCAGCCGCCGAATACGTAACAGCTGGTGGCAGCGGTGGCGGCGGTATGGAGCGCACGTCGAAGGCGGCCTTGGCGTCCGGTTTGGTGAGAGCACGGCTTGCTTGACTTCATTGGGAGCATTAGCAGCATTTACTTGGTAGTCGAGGTTCTTTTGTATTTGTTGTTGACTTTGCTAAATAGTAGTACATATCAGGGTAGCACTTGTTAACTGCAGTCATGATCCTCACGTCGTTAACGAAACCCAACCTAGTGCTGCTAGCTGAAGAGCTCGGTATCCCTGTACAGAAGTCTATGCGGAAGCCTGCAATTATCGAAGCGATATCCAAATGCGGAGCAAACGACGACGAAGTCGAGGAGTGTTGGAGGGCAGTCTCGGAAAAGCTCAAAGAACGAGAAGTAGAACTGAAGTTAAAAGAGATGCAACTGCATAACCTTGAACGCAATGACAGTTTCGATATGCGAGGATACATGCAACCTTTCAAGGCTGGCAGTGACATCACTTTGTATCTCGTCAACTTTGAGAGGACGTGTACAAGAGCTGCACTTGCAAAAGAGACTTGGTCGCAACGCCTGTTGACATTACTTCCAAATGAGGCAGCCGATGTAATCGCGAGAATGCCAGATGAAGATGCTCATGATTACGAAAAAGTGAAACTTCATTTGAGGCGAAGGTACAGCTTGTCAACAGAAGCCTTGAGGATGAAGTTCCGTAACACGAGGCGTGGCCAAGGGGAGTCATTTTCAGAATTCGCCTACAAATCCATGAGCTTGTTAGAGGAATGGCTTAAGAGTGCCAACGCATACGAGGACAAGCAACGTCTGATTGAACTGTTTGCGCTCGAGCAGTTTTATGCGTCCATTCCGGACCAAATGCGGCTGTGGATTCAGGACAAGCCAAACGTAGAGACTTTGCAAACGGCAGCCAGCTTGGCGGACGAGTACCGTTCCCGTAGAATGGAAAGTTCGGAAGAACAAAGAAAGAAGCCGTCAGGAGCGTTCAAGAAATTTCAGAAAGGAACGAAAGAAACTAACCAAGGGAAACCAGGCGACAGTGTTCCAGCCCAAGGGCATGCAGCCAACGCGAGTGAACCGAAAAGTTCCAAGTTCGAAGAAAAACAACCGCTGGTCTGCTATAAATGCCAACAACCGGGTCACATCGCAGTCGGTTGCCGACAGCCAGCAGTTTCCGTCAATTTGCTAACCGAAGAGAGCGATTTACTCTTGCCCTACACATATGACATGAAGGTGAACGGCATCAGTTGCAACGTTCTGCGCGACACAGGAGCAACATTTGATATCGTCCACCCGTCATTTGTTAAGCCCGAGAACTTAACAGGTTCATGTGTATGGGTACGCCAGGCACTAGAGCCAGACATGAAGTGTTTGCCGGTAGCCAGAGTCGAAATGAAGGGCGCCTTCGGCACATTCGAAACTGATGCTGCGGTTTCCGATAAACTTCCTCAGAAAATTCCCTACATTTTTTCTAACCGATCAATGAGAGACTTCCAAAATGCAGGACTGGAACTTAATGCTAACCCTGTAATGGTCGTCACGAGGTCCCAAACAAGAGCTCAAGCTACCAGCGCTACCCGTAACACGGAAATTACAGACCAGAGTGAACCGACACAAGCTACTGCACCAAGCGAAACTGTTCCTGTCGACGCCAATTGTGTCGCGCCAGCCTTTGATAGCAGCACTCCCGTCGGTAATGCGCTCCCAGGTGAAGCGATAAACCCAGTCAGTGAAAATTTTCAGCTTCTAGCAAAGTTAGACAAAAGCGCTCTCAAAATGGAGCAGGCAAACGACGAGTCGCTGAAGACGTGCTGGGAAAAATCAAAACGGAAACAAAAAGGAGCCGTGTCGCTCATAGTCAAAGAAGGCATTTTGTACAGAATATTCAAAAACAAGAAAGGCAGAACCTTTGAACAGCTTGTCGTTCCCAAAAAGTATCGAGTCGCACTTTTGGGTTTGGTTCACAGCGATAGCTGGGCTGGCCATTTAGGTATCAACAAGACCAAGAGCAGGTTATTGAACGACTACTACTGGCCGATGTGCTTCAAAGAATCGGAGAACTGGGTACGTTCCTGCAACGTTTGCCAAAGGACGGGGCGGCCAAACGAAAAACTCAAAGCACCTTTGGTCCAAGTGCCTTTGATTGGCGAACCCTTTCGCAGATTAGTTGTCGACATTGTAGGTCCATTACCAGTAACAGCGGCGGGCAACAAATACTTGCTAACACTCATTTGCCCTGCTACGAAGTTCCCGGAAGCAGTGGTGTTACCCGAATTAAGCTCCACTGCAGTTGTAAACGCGCTACTCGGCGTCTTTGCAAGAATTGGATTTCCTAGTGAAATCCAATGCGACCAAGGTTCTGTGTTCACAAGCGCGCTCACCACGACGTTCTTGAAGAAATGCGGCATATCCGTTCACCACAGCTCAGTCTACCATCCGCAAAGTAATTCAGTCGAGAAACTTCACTCTGTAATGAAGCGCATTCTGCGTGCACTCTGTTTCGAGAAAGGCGCCGACTGGGACGAAGCTGTTCCCGCGATGCTCTTTGCTCTGCGCTCCGTCACTCACGAAGCGACTGGGTTCACGCCGGCGGAACTTGTTTACGGTCGAGCGCTTCGCTCCCCGCTAACGTTGTTGAAAGAAAAGTGGGAAGACAAGTTCGTAGACAAATCAGTTGTCGAGTACGTGCTGACCTTGTTGAAGCGCCTACGTGAATCGCAAGAACTGGCGCAGATAAACATGGCAGAAGCGCAGCAACGCTCAAAGGTGTACTACGACAGATCCGCACGCACACGAACCTTCAAGGAAGGCGATAAAGTGCTGATTCTGCGGTCGTCAAAGGCAAATAAACTGGAAGTAGCATGGGATGGGCCGGTCACGATTAAACAAAAGCTCTCCGACACCAATTACTTGGTAACGACGCCCGGTAAACGCAATGATGTGACGATATATCACTGCAATCTAATGAAGCCTTTTATCGAACGCAGTGAGACGTTGAGCATTGTCCTTAACGAGCCTGAAGAGATCAACGTTCCTCTACCCCAAGTGCCAAGCCCCTGCTCTTCCCCATCAACAGAAGAGATAGTCCAATCTGTCACTAAACAAGCTTCTCTAACTGACAAGCAAAGAAAGGAGTTAGAACTGCTTGTGCGCAACTTCAGAGACTTGTTTAGTCCCACTCCCGGCAGGACAAATCTCGTGGAGCACGACATTGAGTTAACATCCAACCAACCTTTCCGAACCAGGATGCACAGGTTTTCCCCCCGTCACGAAAAGATCCTGAACGATTGTGTTCAAAACATGTTGACACTGGGTCTAATCGTGCCAGGAGAAAGCGAATATGTGTCACCTATGTTTATTGTAGAAAGTCCAGGCAAGGAACCGCGACCCTGCATCGATTATCGAAAATTGAATGCGATAACAAAAACAAAGATGTTTCCCATTCCAAACGTTGAGGGCTTGATCGAGAAAGTGTCCGCGGCACGGTACGTTTCTACGTTAGATTTGGTACGCGGTTTCTGGCAAGTGCCACTAACGGAAAACGCCAGTAAGCTCGCCACTTTCATGACACCGACAGGCACATATCGCCCTCTTGTGCTCACTTTTGGCCTCAAGAATGCACCCTTCGCATTTTCAAGGTTAATGCATGAAGTGCTCAAAGGAGCCGAGTCGTTCGCTGTTCCGTACCTTGACGACATAGCTGTTTTTTCGAGCACCTGGCAACAGCATTTGGAACATCTGCAGCAGGTATTCCTTCGAATACACGAGGCAGGCTTGACTCTCAAACTCGCCAAATGTCGTCTTGCGAGCTCTGAAGTCCACTACTTGGGGCATGTTGTTGGCCAAGGGAAGCGACGTCCTTCCGAAATAAAAGTTGAAGCAATCACTAGCTTTCCTTTGCCGAAAACAAAGACTAACTTGCGTTCCTTTTTGGGTTTAGCCGACTACTACAGAAGCTACATTCCCAACTTCGCAAATATCGCTAGTCCTCTCACAGACGCACTGCGCAAAACTGAGCCAACTATTGTAAGTTGGAATAAGGCTCGTAAAGATGCTTTTGCTGAGATCAAAAAGATTCTTGTCAGCAAACCGGTCCTCGCGGCACCAGATTACTCTCTCCCCTTCTTAGTTCAGTGTGACGCCAGTGACCGCGGAATGGGCGTTGTTCTAAGTCAAGTGAACAAAAAGGGCGAGGAACATCCTCTTGTCTACGCCAGTCGAAAACTAACATCACGCGAGCAAGCCTACAGTACAACTGAAAAAGAATGTGCTTGCTTGGTCTGGGCTCTCGAAAAGCTGTCGTGTTACCTCAAAGGCTCCTCATTTGTTTTTGAAACTGATCACTCACCTTTAGTGTGGTTAAATCAAATGTCGAACAAAAACAGCCGCTTGATGCGTTGGAGTCTAGCACTTCAGCAATTTGATTTCTCAGTGCGGCACAAGAAAGGCAAACACCATGCTAATGCGGACTGCCTTAGCCGAACCTATTAAGTGTTTCTTGTTTCTTTTGTGTGCATGCAACTTGGCGCAAGTATATATTTTTTTTTTCCTTATCGTGTTCGGCTTTCACGTTATCTGCTCCCAGTGAAATCAACTGTCGGGCTTTTCTAAGCTTGGGCGCCAGGTTGCTTTTGACGTAGTTTCTGCGTTTCTACCGCTCGTCCACTCAGCCATTTCAGATCCTGTCGTACCAGATGGCGAAATCAACCCTGCTCCAGGCGCCTGCAGCCAACTCCCGTGCTGCAGCCAATCGACACTCGGCGAGTGGTGCCCGTTCTGAACATTGCCTGTTCTCGACATTGCCTCCTCTTGGCCTTTAATGCCAACCTTCGCGGGCGTGTTCCAGCCAGACGACGCGCAATGCCATTTCCATTTCCTTCTGCGGTGGCTACTTCAACGACCAGTGCCACCATGCACCTCAGGGTCTTCGCCCACGCCGTGCACAAAGACAATATGACCGTGCGAAACGTGTCAGTGCTGTGCTTGGAGACCTGCCCACGTGTTGGCTACCTGTTACCACCTCCAGCCGTTCATGAAGCGTCATCCTCTTGAACGCCTTCCGCTAGGGGTAGCTTTGGCCGAGTTGTAACGTTTGCAGTGCTCGCCCTCTTTCTACGTCGGGGCTTTCTGATAACATTGCCCGATTGCTGTTATCTTGCTGTTTTCTTTTCTTTCGTGCCAACCTGCGATTGGCTGCGTAGCGCTTAAAAACGCGCCGCAAGGTGAATAAACTGGGATTGTCTTCCTGGCACTGCTTGAGTCGTCTCTTTCCTGGGCCGGCTGTCGTCCAGCCGCCGAATACGTAACAGCGCCCAAACGGCCTGGCAGGGCAAGGTAGAGGTTGCAGACCTACCGGCGACAGGTGCGTTGAAGTTTTGCGGCGCTGACATTCTATGCAGGAGCGAACGAATTTCTGCACATAGCGGTACATGCCGCGCCAAAAGTACCGTTGGCGAATGCGCTGGTAAGTCTGCGATACGCCGGAGTGCGCACATTGCGGATCAGTATGAAAGAATTCGCATATGTCAGAGCGCAGACTGCGGGGTATGACTAGTAGCCACTGGCGGCCGTCACCGCTGTAATTGCGTCGTTGGAGAAGGTCGTCGCGAACGGCGAAATGGTGGGCTTGACGACGCAACGCGCGAGTGGATGTAGTGGATGGATCAGTCAGCAAGTCTATCAGTGAGGCAATCCATTGATCCTTGCGTTGTTCAGTAGCAACGGCATGAATGCTAATGGAAGAAACGGCAAGGTGAGACGCTGAGTCGTGGGCATTGTCGTCAGGCAAGGGAGAGCGCGACAGACGTCGGCGTCAGCATGTTGCCTTCCGTTGCGGTACAGCACGCGGATGTCGTAGTCTTGCAGGCGAAGTGCCCACCGGGCGAGACGGCCTGAGGGATTTTTCAATGATGACAACCAGCATAGTGCGTGATGGTCGGTGACTACATCAAATGGGCGACCATATAAATAAGGTCGGAATTTGGTAAGGGCCCAGACGATTGCCAGACATTCTTTCTCAGTGACGGTGTAATTAGTCTCGGCTTTTGTAAGCGTACGGCTTGCATACGCCACGACATATTCCGGGAACCCTGGTTTGCGCTGCGCAAGGACAGCGCCGAGACCGACACCACTGGCGTCCGTGTGTACCTCTGTAGGGGCAGTAGGGTCGTAGTGGCGGAGTATGGGAGGCGACGTCAGTAAACGACGGAGCGTTGTGAATGCGTCGTCACACGGTGATGACCATGAATGGAGAGGCCCGTTACTACCGAGAAGCTTTGTCAGCGGCGATACGATAGACGCGAAGTTTCGGATGAAGCGCCGAAAATAGGAACACAGTCCTATGAAACTGCGCAGTTCTTTGACGGATGTCGGCTTGGGGAACTCGGTCACGGCCCGAAGCTTGGCTGGATCGGGGAGAATTCCGTCCTTGGACACGACGTAGCCGAGTATTGTCAACTGCCGAGCTGCAAATCGGCACTTCTTTAAGTTCAGTTGCAGACTGGCGTCACTCAGACGCGTTAAAACATGCTGCAGGCGTTGAAGGTGCGTGGAGAAGTCTGGAGCGAAAACGACGACGTCATCGAGGTAGCACAGGCACGTGTGCCATTTCAGGTCACGCAGTACGGTATCCATCATGCGCTCAAAGGTGGCAGGCGCATTGCACAGCCCAAACGGCATGACGCTGAATTCATACAAGCCGTCGGGAGTGACGAAAGCGGTCTTCGGTCGAGCGTCCTCAGCCATAGGTACTTGCCAGTACCCTGAGCGCAAATCTAGAGATGAAAAGAATTCGGCTCCTTGCAGGCTGTCAATCGCGTCATCCACACGCGGTAGTGGGTACACGTCCTTACGAGGGATCTTGTTGAGACGTCGGTAGTCCACACAGAACCACACAGAACCGTCCTTCTTCGCGACGAGAACGACAGGAGACGCCCAGGGGCTGTTAGAGGGTCGAATAACATCGCGGCGTTGCATGTCGTCCACTTGCTCGTTGATTACACGGCGTTCTGTGGGAGATACGCGATATGGACGTTGCCGTAGTGGTGGTTGTGCGCCTGTGTCAATGCGATGCGTAACAGTGGATGTGCGGCCGAGAGAAGGTTGAGATACATCGAAAGAAGAGCGGAATTCTTCCAACAGGGCCAGAAGCTGGGAGCGCTGTACCGGCGTAAGGTTGTCGGCAATGGAAGGACCAAATACATCAGCGGTTGATGAAACAGATGTAGAAACAGCACTAAGCGTATTGGAACTTCGGCAGTGCGTGTCATCAGGTTGATCCATGACTTGTGCGTCTTCGATGGGTTCCACGCTGCCGAGACATTCCCCTCGCACCAACGTAACACTGTACGGGGATGAGTTCAGAGCAAAAATAGTGGTGCTGCCGCGAGTTACTTCACGGTCGCGAAAGGAACCAGCAAACCTTTTCTGGTGAAAACACGGTGAGATGGTGAGAGGAGTGCAGCGGTGTCTGAAAGACTTGCACAGTAGACCAACACCGCCGCGGACGAGTTTGCAGGCACTTGCGTGTCGTCCCTGACGAGTAACTTGCTTGCAGTAGATGAACTGTCGGCCGGCGTCAAAGAAGAGAATGGTGTCAGCTCTATTTCTTCTGGTGCGCAATGAATGACGGCGTCGTGGCGGGAGAGAAAATCCCATCCTAGGATGACGTCGTGAAAGCATGAAGGAATTATGATGAATTCGACAGCATACATCACGTCCTGAATCATGAGGCGGGCTGTACACATCGCTGTAGGGTGAATGCTTTGGGCGCTGGCTGTACGGAGGGAGAGCCCGGAAAGTGGCGTGGTCACTTTGCGCAGTAATCGGCTAAGCTTTGCGTCCATCACGGATACGGCGGCTCCAGTATCTACAAGGGCAGATGCACGAACACCATCCACAAGCACGTCTATCACGTTCGATGGTCTTTCCTGAGGGCTTCCGCATTTCGACAGCTTCGCAGCCCTTGCCTCGTGGACTGCGACAACTAGTTTTTCTGGTCACCCTCTAGTGGACGTGGCCGCATCGGCGACAGTGAGCGACGTCGTGGAGAATGTGAGCGGCGAGTAGATGGAGCGGGGTGGGACGACGGTGACGTAGGTGGCGGTTTGTCATATAAGCGGCTTGATTGGCTGGAAAAATTGGAGGCGACCTGCGGTCGCTGCACACGATTGCAGTAGCGTGCTACGTGACCGACGCAACCACAAGCAAAGCAGATGGGGCGATTGTCCGCAGTGCGCCATCGGTTCGCGTGTCCCATCCATGTCGAAGAACGCGATGGGCGAGCCAGCTGCTGATATAACTGCATAGTGGGCGGCACACGGGGCAAGTGGATGACGTCGGTATATGTAGGCGGCACAGTTTCTCCGAAGGCCTGGGGTCTGGCGATGGTATCGGTGTAACCAAGAGGGCCAGTCACAGGAATCGGTGGGGGTGGCCTGGCGACAACTTGGGCGTAACTGAGTGGTGTAGATACTGGAGGCGGCTGGTGATATTCTGAACGACCTCCGCGATTTCCTGCTAAATGGCTCGGCGGAGGGGAGGCAGAAGTGTGCTTGACGACTGTTCAGCACGTTGCGGGGAAGCAAAGGCCAGTAAAGAGACCTGGCGGGCAACTTCCTCACGCTCGAATGACTTGATTTCAGCAAGCAAGGCGGTGTGGTCCGGAAGTGTTGACAAGGCCGAGAGATCAGCGTCACGTGAGGGTGGTCGACGGGTCATCGAGCGCTGCCGTCGCAGCTCCTCGTAACTTTGGCAAAGTGTAATGATCTCTGCTACAGTGCGAGGGTTCTTGGCCAAGAGCATGGTGAAGGCATCGTCGGCGATGCCTTTTAGAACATGGGTAATTCTGTCGGCCTCTGACATGCTCGCGTCCACTTTCTTGCACAAGTCAAGGATGTCCTCTATGTAGCTTGTGAAGGACTCACCGGTCTGCTGTGCTCGTTCACGTAACCGCTGTTCGGCTTGAAGCTTACGAACGGCAGGACGGCCGAACAAGTCGACGACGGCGGTTTTAAAAGCGAACCAAGTGGGGAAATCGGATTCGTGGTTGTTGTACCACATGCCGGCCACACCCGCGAGGTAGAAAACCAGGTTGCCGAGTTTACCTGCCTCGTCCCAATGATTGGGGACGCTGACGCGTTCGTACATAGCAAGCCAGTCCTCGACGTCGGTGCCATCCGCGCCGGTGAAGAAAGGAGGGTCGCGGATGTGGGGAACACCGGAACATGGCGTCGGCGCAGGAGGAAGCGTTTGCTGTGCGGCGTCTTGGTGCATGGTAGAAGGCACGGTGGGGGATCGAAGCTCCAGGGGCATCAAATGCTAACCGAAGGTGTTAGAAGGGCACGGCGCTCTCCACCAAATTGTTGAGACGTTTATTGGCGGACACTTGTCGACGATGCTTGACAGCGACAATCAATGCGGGTACCGACTCTCTGCACGAGCTGCTCTTCCTCTTGCTAAAAAGGGCAACCCACTAGAAGGCGCTGGAGAGGACGACCCACTGTTCGAAGGCTTCACCACAATATATATATATATATATATATATATATATATATATATATATATATATATATATATATATATATATATATATATATATATATATATATATATATATATGTATGTATATATATATATATATATATATATATATAGTGGGAGTAATAATTCAATGGGCCAGTTAGTCTTCGTGAAGGTATGGGATATGGCACAACGGGAGCGTTGTCAACAAGGATAAATATATTTATTTCCCAACAGTTTCGGGAGGGGACCTCCCTTCATCAGGGGATGAGTTATAACTCATCCCCTGATGAAGGGAGGTCCCCTCCCGAAACTGTTGGGAAATAAATATATTCATCCTTGTTGACAACGCTCCCGTTGTGCCATATCCTATATATCTATATATATATATATATACGTACATATATATACACATACATCATATGAATAATGAAGGAAAAAGGAAAACACAATAACTTTCGAAACACGTGTATACTCCAATATTGGAAAAGGCAAGTTTGTTATGTGAACATACTTCTAACTTCTTTTTTTGTGTGGAATAAAATATCTGTTCTTTGCATTTCGCAATAGTTTAATGTTGTTGGGAGGATGTGTCAGGTGCGTTGTGTGCCATAGTGTGTGCGTGAGAATGGAACGAGCCAAGGTGGTTGATATCGGACATGATGAGAAATTGCGTTTTGTGTAAGGTTCGCGAGTTTGAGAAGTGTGTCCGATTTCCCGAGTGCTGCCTTTTTGTAGCAGCAAAGCAATTTGTAAGTATATAGATCTGATATATTCACAATTTGATGCTGTTTGAAAAGAGGGGCGGTGTGTTCTAGAAAGGGAGCATTTGAAATAAGTCGAACCATTATCTTTTGTAACACGCTCAGTTTTGACATATTAAGGGCTGTAGTTTTACCCCATACCCGGAAGCAGTACCTAGGTGGGAATTAAAAAGTGCATCGTAAAGTAATCTCTTTGTTTGAGCTGGTAGTATGTGTCGATGACGGCTAATTAGTCCTACAGTCTTAGCCAATTTCAGCGTAACCACGTTTACCTGGTCATTCCATGACAGTGGCTCGTTGAAGATGATGCCAAGTATTTTAACGCATTTTTCAAAGCGAACAGGGAACGGACCTAGGACAAGCTCCTGAGGTACTACAGCTAGCGCGCCGCGAGCAGGATATATAGCACACTTAGTTTTGGCTTCATTCAATACAAGGTTTCATTTACTACAAAGGCAACACTTAGCCCAACCAATAGTCGAAGGCGTTAGGGAAGCAGAAACACCGTACTCTACATGCCATTGGGAACTGAAGCCGTACGAGTAGGACAGAACATGAGCCTTAGGGTAAACTGCATCCCGACGCAGTTCTTCGACGACGTTAGTCCAGCGAAACGCTTTTTCCCACATGCCCTCATTTAGGGTTATAAACCCCGCAGCAGTGCCTCATCAGAGAAATCTCTCAGAATTAAAGCCGCACACAATGCCCCACACAGGTTTCACGTTAGTGGAGCCGAAGCAACCTTCCCTACATGCTTCACTCCTTCCCAGTTTTTTTTAAGTGGAAAGCCTTAAATACCGCTTCAAGGGTGACATTTGACCACTGGCGTCGGCGTCCCACGTTGACGCTGTCAGCTTCTTGCAGTGTCTGGAATGAGTGATGCAAAAATGCATCCATACATGCGATGTCCCCCCACGATATCCTGTTATGCACCTGTAATAATTTTTGCACTAAAGCCATGTCACCAGTAGGTACAGGTCACCAGGCTTATTGTCAAGCCGTTCTCATGGCTTTTAGCCTTCGCGACCTTACAGTTATGTCTGTCAAATAAAATTTAAATTGAATTATTTTGATGTGACGATGACTTCGCAGATGCTAAATTTCGTGACGTCATGTTATGAAGTCATAACGTGACATCGCAGCGTGGTGCAAAGTGGTCGGATGACGGGGGCAATGTGAAACCAGGTGAGGCACCTCCAACCTTTTAGGCAGTGCAAAACCACATAATATACAGAAAGCTTTTGAATGGTAGCAGGGCAGGATCAATACATAGATGGTGCAGAAAAATATAACATTCAGCTTCGAGTCGTTTTAGAACACGAGTCAATACGGTTGCCATGGACTTCCAAAGTTTGCCTCAAATAACATTTGATATCAAGACGTGCGGCTCCCTTCTCTTCGAACTCGGTTTGACATCCTATCTGTGCAGACATTCCTAAAGATGCATCGCCACTGAGAAGGCCACCGGATATTCTTATTAATCAATGGACACAATTTTTTGACCATCAGTGGTCAAGGTTATGGTGTCCCCAAGTCATTTCCGCGCAGAAACAATTGGAAATATTACAAGTGCCATGAGCAGATATGTACTAATAATAGAATTTGACGATATGTTCCCAAGTAGGCATACATTTTGCCAGCAGATACTTAATTTGCATTTCGGAAGACCATTTGTCTTGCTTAGAAACGGCCTCAGAGATAGCAACTGATGTTTGAGCTGGGGATGAAAAGGCAGGGGTGAGAATTGCGTCGTAATATTCAGATAGGTCTTTTGCAATTCGCTTACCCAACTTTATAGAATATTTTATCATGCTGAATTACTTGCCATTATTTCAGTTTATGAATATTACCACAATAAATCTCAGAAGACGTCATTCTGACAGAATGACGTCTTCTCACCCTTGCCTATTGGTCTGTTCCTCAATAAATGCAGTAATTTATTTAAAGTCTTTAGAAGTATTTTATCCTCTCATTTGGTGCGGGCACTAGGCGACAAAGGCATATCTCAATGAGCATGCGGATGCACTCGCCCTTACATCACATGATGGTTCTAGAGATTGTATGTTACAGGCATTGGCGTGTGTATCTGCAATGCCAATCAAAAGTTTATCACGTGAGACATGACGATAGTTATAGCGCGAGAACACAACAACGACAAGTGTTCTGTTCTCTCACTATAACTATCGTCGTGTCATACCAACTAGCCAAAACCAGCACACTTCTAAGTTACACGTCAGACAATTTCGCAAAGTCTACGTTTTCAGCTTCAGAGTTCTGTCACCTCGATTGTTGGAAAAATCGATGGTTCTCCTCCAGAAGGGTGGCGATTTCCGTTACCTGAATGTGATACCGAGTCCCCTCCCCCTCCTCAATCTTTACCTACAGAGTATTTAAACATATTTTGAATCAGTGCATGAGCATGAGGAGTTAAAATATGGTTAATTACTGTCCCCAAGGAGCCGAGCTCTCAGTTCTTTTACATACGCTGTTCTGGTTCGGCGCAGTCACCTTTATGCCTCTATTGCAATGAAAGTGAATTCCTGGTTCATCTTTCTTTTTATTGCGATGGAAATTATATGGGTGCTCTCGGATATATTTTGCCGCTGGAGTCAGCAGCGAGGCTGACGTTGCCACTGTTCATCATATACGTATCGATATATATGAAAATGCAACAAAGAAAAATAATGCAGAAAAAGACTCAGGCATGATTAATTGAACGTCCTACTTTTCGTTCGTTAGCGCGTAGACTTAACCACTAAACCACGAAGGAGCTGTTTTTTTGCTTTATTGCAGTTCTTCAAGTTTCAACAGAAGCAATTTTCTACAATTTTTTCATGTGAGATAGTGATTCCAAGCGCGGCACCCAGTCGGGCATATTGTTTCGCATTTCTTTCAGTTAGAGAAATGAAGTTAAGGACTCTTGCAATTATTCTGTAACTCGTCGAGCATCAATATCAGCATAACGTACAGCCATGCACGCTTTCCAAACACTATGCAGAGCCAATAGGATGACGATGTTGTACATAAATCCATGCTCATTATCCATGCAAGGTACCGTTTTTTCTGTGCGTCCATCGGGAAACCTTTCTTTAATGTCCTTTGTTAAAGAGGAACACCACGTCTCAACAATCAAGGAAAACATGCTCCATTGTTTCGGGCTTTCGACACAAAAAGCAGTGATCACCCCACAGAACGAATAAACCTTTGTCAGACATCCACGTCTTAACTGGAAATACACCGGCATGAAGCTTGAGGGTGAATGTATGATTCCCTGGATGCACAGGCATGCGTTTAACGCGCCAGCCGTATTAGAGCGCGTTAATGTCGGTACCGTAATATTTGAAGTCTTTAAAGGAGCACTAGCTGACCACAAATTTCAAGATCGAGATGTGCCCATCATTCGATCGCTCGGTATGCATAGGTCTTCTTGCCCGAATGTGAACGGCATCCGTCGCGTGGAAGCTATTTTAATTCGAAGTCAAACAGCGTAGAAAAGCTAAGAAGAAAAAAATGAAAAATAGACTGCCCTGCGACATCGACACTAGTGCTACGTGTTCGGTGTGATACATTCCGCAAATACCATCCTGAGTGACGATGCCCTAGTAGCGATGACGTGTACGATACGAGTGTTCTTATCGTGGCGCCGACTAGCGCCGAAGTGCAGAAACGCACTCGCTCGTCCACGGCCGGGCTAGGGCCGAGCTAGCGCGCGCAGGTTCAGTCTAGCCCGGTCGTGGCTCGTCACGTCTGATCTTCATCGCACCAGTTTGAATGATTTCGTGAAATTATCAAGATAAAAACCACCTTTAAAAGAATGGCGAAAGAAAAGAGCATGATTAAACGCGTGCTTCTCTGTCAGCATTTCGGGGAATCGTTGTGAGTTGCCGTCGTCTAGTTCGAAGCACGGAAAAAGCGCAATGAGGGTGCCTTTTCATATCACGTATGCGTTACACATCAACACGACCACAAGCTATCAAAAGGTGAAGAGCGCATAGTCAGATATCATCACTAACAAGTAACATGCAGGTATCGTTGAATTTTAGTTCATCTGTAGACTTTGCGTCCACGTAGAAGTGGTCATACCGTGTCAACCGCGAGAGGCTGGATAGGTGGGGCCATCTGGAGGTGCAAAAAAGAACAGGAAAGAAGCAGGAAACGTATTCTATTTCTCCACTGATGCTCATTCGTGATAGCTATAAAGCATTGACCCCTATGCGTATATCTGAATGCTTTGCACGCCAAAACACACCATTATAGCTGAGACACACGAGCGAACATGGCTGAAGAGTGCATCTCCGGGCACCTCTGCAGTGCTGCTTGGAACGGCGTCCATTTCAGAATGACTGTCCTGCAAAAGTTCGATCGAAGCAAAAATAGTTCACGAAGTCGCGAATCGCGGGGATTCCAAGCTCCAGACTATCGCATTGAACTCGAGTCGACACTTTGTACGGCGACGACAGCAATGCAGGTGACAAGGCATGACTGAATGTGTCCACCTAGCAGTCGAAATGTTGGCGGAGCAGCTCAGCCTGACGTCTCTTTTTTCTGTGGAGCTGTGGCGTAATCTGGAAGTGAGCGCGAGGTGGCGCCACTGCTGGTGCTCCCAGCGCTAAAAATGGCGAGATTGCCGGCTGTTTATGAATAGTGCTAGATCCCAGTAATATGAATCAATTAAGCGATAGTTATTCATCCCTCAGTTGTGTTTTAGGTCGCGAATAGCATCTACGGGGTCTATTGCTACTCGCTGACGCAAAAATCTTGGCATGAGTAAATTTGATGTCAGTGCTCCTTTAATATAGCATACACGGGATGTACCACTCCTCTGATTGTTAACAAATGGTTAAATAAATGGATAGAGCTGCAGCAATCCGTTCTTTCTCCTCTCCTTTTTTTGCCGTTACACTGAAAGCTTCTGCCTAAGTATAATACGCAGCGACATTAGTTAACAGTTCCAGCTTAATTCATGTTAAGTGCTCCTGCTGGCTTGCGTGGACGACATAGCTATCGTTTGTAGAAACCTTAAAGGTATCGCAGAGAGAGTTAACATACACAAACGATCTTGTGGGGTTAGTGGCAGTGCAGTTAACTCGACCAAGTGTCTCGGTTTTCGGCATGGAAATTGGGCACTGTCACCAAACTATTTCTCGAAAGTTCAATAGGTGATAACCCCCAGAAAATATGGGGCGTACCTTTGGAAAACTACAGTGATAGTGATCCTTACTGGCACGGACACGAAGTTGAAATCTGGGAAACGGTAGAAAAAGTGCAAGGGTAAGAATTATTGCATTTTGCTCACACAACCATTTGCAACCTGTTCTTCACTGCCAAGTTGCGGTATGTTTTCCAAGTATTGCACTGCTCTCGAATGAATGTGCAGAAGTTTCATCGTATTTTTGCCATCTTTATATGAGGTTCCACGTGGGAAAAAAACAAGCTGGACGAACCTGTTTCCACGTGTGCAATATCGTGGTCTGAGTTTGTAGCACCTGTTTCTGCGACAGATTGTAAACTGTTTCTTGTGCATCCGCGATGCTCAGGACCCTTTTTTGCGCACTGTCTGCCAAATGCTATTGCCTAGCGCTTTGACCGAGTTTGTTGTGTCTTCTGTTAGATTGAAAGGTAAGACACAAGGCTATACTTTATGGGAATCATCGATTCCTTTCGCTTCGTGAAGGCACATTTAAATATTTAGGCACAGTGTCCCGTAAAACATTGTATAAACATTTATGCTAAGGGGTTTCCAGTTCCACTGTGCCACACTCGGTACTCTGGTGGAACGTGGAGCTCCGAGCCACGAGGGAGTACCTCCTTCAACGTTGAAACGGCAAGCTATTTATATCTACCACTTAGTGCCGGCGGCGCCTATCTCGGGGAAAATGACGTAATTTCAGCCCTGCGAGCAAGATGGCGCCATAAGCGCGCGTCACCATATCGTCATGACGCGGCAACGTGAGCTCATGCATATCCCACGCGTACTTCGCCCCTCATAAACGAGGGGGAGACGCTCACGTGTGAGGGCGCTTATCTCGTGGTGGTGGAAATCGCAGGATATGTGCTTTCACCGGAAGGATCACGTTTATTTGCCGGGCGCGCAAAGATTAGTTCGGCCTCTGGACACATCCCGTTTGCGAAATAAGTGCGCTCCTCAAACACTGTGAAATAACAACTGGGACACTTGTTAGTTCGCACTCAAATCTGTACCTGGGATTATGTTTTGCCAGTCGTATTTGTTTAGAGAGTGCGTTAAGCGTCAAGCTGTGAAGGTTATTAATAGCTCTCATCCTTTGTGTGTTCTATTCGTGAGTCATTTGTGCATGAGCAGCGCGCTGCACGTTTCAATGTGCTTGCTATTCTCAGCGTTATATTCAAAGTTGTTGCTATTGAATTCCTTGCCTTGCCCTTCCGGTGAAATTGTGACTTGCTTAATCGGCACACATTATTACAAATCAGAAAAAGTGCTTACAGATGAACCGCATTGAAAGATGGTATTAAATTTATCACTACCGGTGGTTTTTTTTTCCTTTGGGGCTACCATGATAAGTTTTAGCTACAGGGCCATTTACGAGGTTGTACGCGATATGCTACATGAGACGAGACCGTTTGAATGGTACGTTTGTCGAAAGCAAGCATATTTTTCAGAAATATGACCTATATTTCTGTCTATTTTTTATACGAACAAACTTCTAGGGTTATCCAAATCAAAACTATTTTTTAAATACACTCTTCTTTTTTTCTCTTTCATTCCTTTTTGGTTTTCTCGTGAATTAATCGAACAAGTCATTTAAACTCCGTTTATTGTTTAACAGTTTGACAGTATGAACAAACTCTTTTATCTAGTGTCACGGGGTCATGAAGTGAATGCATGTAGCAGACTGTAATTACAGGATAAAAATGTTTGTTCGGTTGAACTTCTGGTGCCTAAACCGAAGGTCAAATTACAGCGATGCCCACTGGCATATATAGCGGTGAACAGAGCATCGGTCGTCGATCAACTGGCAAGTGGTGAGGCGCGTTGGCATTTATACGCGTGCCATCGAATATTCTGGCGTTATCGTTAGCGGCGGCGTAGGTTCCAGACCAGAGTAGTCTGTAATGTTCGCGAAGTAGACGTAATCTTAACAAAGCGATCTACTGCAGTCCGCGATTTGTGCTGAGAATCACTGATACAAAAAGGAGCGATAACAAAACTTAAGGATGGAATGTGGCATTGCCCCCTTCTGAAAAAGGCATTGTCCCGATGCTTTAACAAAATAAGAAAGCCAGGTTCGCGTCATTCAAAGGCCGCAGGTTTGGATCGAGCCCACGGCAAGTTATCTTTTCACCCACTTTTCTTCATATTTACATTACAATTTGGTCTAATATCTTCCCCTATACTTTCCTTGGCATTATTGTCTGTTAGATCTCATTATGTTGTGTAAAAACACGGAAAAGCGAGCCCTTAGGTATACACTTCTTTTCCTAGTCATTAACGAGGGTCTCGTACTGGCGGACTTTGTGCATTTAGGTTGTATACGAGGGACTATTGGTCAGCTGTCAGATCGTAACAAGTTCACGTGCTACGTGATGCCAGACAGGCTCAAAAGAGTGTGCTGCACTCGCCGCCATGGCTACTGGTGGCGCTGACTGACACTTGTGGGGGTGCTGACACCCCCCCTGTAAAGTTGTCTGCGCCGCGTGGCACACGTCTCTCGCCCCAAGGCTCTATTTTGGTGGTGACCACCGCCGGGCGATAGATGACGTTGTGTTTGCTTTGAGTACCACTGTTGGTAGAGTGGTAGCGCCGGCGGTGGCCCCTGGTGGAAGGCAGGCCTTGGTGGTGGGCGAGAGTGAAGCGAGCCTCTTCTGCGCGTGGCGGCGACCGCGAACGGTTGTCTGTAGCGTGGGTCCCCGGTGCTTGGCACCACGGGCTTCGCGCCGGCGTCCCACGCGGAAAGTCAGGTGTTGGCGACGCCGCCTTGGGTATGTGTTAGTGTGTTGGGTGTGTTAGTGTGTGTTTATCATGGTATTGTGTGTTTAGTGTGTCACTGCGTTATGTTGTTTGTATGGTAGCGTGTTAATTAAAACTGATGTAACATTCGGCGGGTGATATCGTCGTCTAAATTAGTTAATAAATGTATGTATGTTGTGTGCTTTGTACCGACCGCGTCTGCTGTGTCCGTTCACTCCAAGAGCGTGGCGTTGCGAGGCGATCGTTCGCCTCGCCACGCCACGCTAGCGTCGGTGGTGTGCTTTGTTGAGAAGCGAGGAGATTGGTTTTGGAACGTGTTTGAATTTGTCGGCAGGTTGACTTTCTATTTATTTTTTTTTGCTCGCAAGCGTTGTTATGTTTTTGTTGTTAGTTTTCAAAAACGTTGTTGAATTAGGACGAGAGCCATGCGGTCCGCATCCTGGGGTGAGCAAGACCTAGAGCACGTGGTTTGTAGGCCAGGCCCGAAGCGAGTGAGTACAGAAGCCTCGTGGGTGGTCCGATTTTCTGTAAATAGCTTCTTCTATATCTTTGGGCTCACGGAGCCGGGCGTCGTTGCTGTCTGGTATTGCGGCTCGACGCCGAGGCGTCGTGACACCGCCCGGGGCGGTGGACGCCGATCGCTCGGTAAGCTGCTGTGTGCGGCCAGCGATAGGGCCACCTCACAGAGTGGACGTCTCCTCGCGGCTGCCTCTTCTGCGCCTAGGCTGGGAGCTGGGTGGATGCCGGTTGTTGCCGAGCGATTCATTAGGCCAAAGGCTCTGCGCAGCCGCCTGTCGCACGTGGCACAACTAGGTCGATCGTGGCGTTGAGGTGTTGCGCTCTCCTTCCCTCACTTTTTTTTCTTGTAAGCACGAGTTAGGAAAAGTGATTTTTGTTTTATTTTGATGGGCGTCTCGGCCGCCACCGATGTATTAATTAGCAGTACTGACCAACGTACCACGTGGACGAAAAGCTTCAAGCTCCCTTCCCGAGGACCTGCTCAATTGTTTTTTTTCAAGATTTTTTTGTTATTGTTATTGATTTATTCAGCGGGAGGGATGTCATCCACGGCCGGCTGTCCTGCACATCGTCAGTGTCGCTGGCCAGAAATGCGGTCGTGAGGTCGGGCGATGGAGATGCCTGGGACCTGCACAACAGCCTGCAGTCCGGCGCCCTCGCGAGTGCTGGTCGCAACTGGAAAACTTGTCGGCGCTAGCGACGGATCATCGCGCCGACGGCAACGTTGCTGTTGCGGGGCCGGTACTGAGGTGAAGTCTAGCCGGACAATGCAGCAGTGTCGACCAGCGGCGGTGTCGTGGTGCAAGGACATTATGGTCGTGCGATATCATTTTTTTGTTAAAGCTTGTGCAGCTAATTTTTGATTTCGGGATATGGTTTGATTTAAGGTTGGGGGAATGTGGGGGTGCTGACACCCCCCTGTAAAGTTGTCTGCGCCACGTGGCGCACGTCTCTCGCCTCAAGGCTTTATTTCGGTGGTGACCACCGCCGGGTGATAGGTAGCGTTGTGCTTGCTTTGAGTACCACTGTTGGTAGAGTGGTAGCGCCGGCGGTGGCCCCTGGCAGAAGGCAGGCCTTGGTGGTGGTCGAGAGTGAAGCGAGCCTCTTCTGCGCGTGGCGGCGGCCGCGAACGGTTGTCTGTAGCGTGAGTCCCCGGTGCTCGGCACCGCGGGCTTTGCGCCGGGGTCCACCGTGGAAAGTCACGCGTTGGCGACGCCGCCTTGGGTATGTGTTAGTGTGTTGGGTGTGTTAGTGTGTGTTCATCATGTTATTTTGTGTTTAGTGTGCAACGGGTTTTATTTGAAGAGCAGAACGCAGAAAGCGAAGCAGTCAGTAGCGTCCGCCCAAGTGCAGCAGCACGAGCTTATGCTGATGGCGATGCCCCTGATGCACCAAGAAATGCCGCTGAAGCCCCTCTTCATCACGTCAATTGCCCTCCGCACAAAAAGACGCCATCCTGGCGGATTAGGGAGAAGAAACGACTAATGGGTCGTAATATGGCTTGAGACGAGAGACGGGGACAGTGTCGCGGCCGCGGTAGCGTAGGTCTGTGGATGGGATAATGGGCTCCACGAAATAGTTGACGAGTGACGTTTGCTCTACAACGCGGTATGGCCCGATGTATTCGGGAAGAAGTTTTGCGGAGCGGCCAGGCGCAGTAGCAGGTGCACGAAGCCATACCAATGAACCAGGTGGAAAGCTTGAAGACGAACGGTCCCCAGTCTGGCGAGATTGCTGCTGCCACTGGTCCTCGGTAGAAAAAAAGCGGACAAGCTGGCGGCATTCTTCAGCATGTCGGGCAGCTTCGGGCAGAGTTGTACTTTCGGACTCATAAGGTTTATATGGAAGAATAGTGTCTACTGTTTTTGAAGGTTCTCGTCCGTACAGAAGAAATTATGGCAAAAACCCAGTAGTAGCTTGTACGGCAGGAATATACGCGTAGGTGACGAACGGGAGAACTTGGTCCCAATTTGAATGATCAGAGGCGACGTACATCGACAGCATACTGCCAAGAGTACGGTTGAAGCGCTCCATCATGCCATTCGTTTGAGGGTGGTACGCTGTACTTGTGCGGTGCACGATTCGATATTCGTTGAGTAATGGCTTCAAGGCATCAGAAAGGAAGGCACAGCCTCTGTCACTTAAGAGCTCGCGAGGGACACCATGACGCCGAATGAAACGTTGCAACAGAAACGTTCCAACGTCACGAGCTGTGGCAGTCGGCAGCGTGGCTGTTTCGGCATAGCGTGTCAGATGGTCTATCGCAACAATAATCCAGCGATTACCAGCTAGAGTTGATAGTAGTGGTCCGTAAATGTCAATGCCGACGCGATCAAAAGGTCGACTAGGACAAGGAAGAGGTTGTGACGGGTAGACATGCCCGGGAGGTAACTTTTGTCGTTGGCACTGAACACACGAGCGAATGACTTTCCGCACGTAGTTATACAAGCCACGCCAATAAAACCTGAGTCGAAGCCTAGCGTATGTCTTGAAGAGGCCTGCGTGGGCGCACTGTGGGTCCGCGTGAAAAGCTTCGCAGATAGCAGCTCGAAGATGGCGGGGTATCACAAGGAGACACTTGCGACCACCAGAAAGGTAGTTGCGTCGATAAAGAAGATCATCCCTTAGACAAAAGTTGCATGCCTGGCGGCGGAGAGCGCCAGACGGCGAAGGAGTGAGAGGATCAGAAAGAATGCTTATGAGGCCACAGATCCAGGGATCCTTTCGTTGTTCCACCGTCATGTTGCGCAAGGCGGATGACGCAAGTGCAGGCTCGAGGGAAGAGAGGCAAACACCTTCATCCGATATGGGAGGCGAGAAAGGGCGTCGGCGTTCGTGTGCTTACGACCAGATCTGTAAATAACGCGGTTGTCGTATTCCTGAAGTTTGAGCGCCCAGCGAGCAAGTCGTCCGGAAGGGTCTTGAAGTGTGGATAGCCACAAAGGGCGTGGTGGTCAGTGGCGACGTCGAATGCGTGACCATACAGGTAGGGGCGAAATTTTCCAAGGGCCCAAATAATAGCTAAACACTCTTTCTCGGTCATGGAGTAGTTATCCTCGGCTTTCGTCAAAGTTCGGCTTGCGTAGGCGATGACATATTCATCAAACCCTGCCTTTCGTTGCGCGAGCACAGCGCCAAGTCCAACACCGCTGGCATCAGTATGAACCTCCGTGGGAGCAGCAGGATCGTAGTGGCAGAGGATCGGTGGTGAAGTCAGCAGGTGGCGTAATTTGGTGAATGCATCGTCGCATGCTGGTGACCAGGTGGAAAGGTCCTTGTCGCCGCTAAGAAGGTCCGTAAGGGGTGCACATACGGAAGCGAAATTTCTAATAAAGCGTCGAAAGTATGACGACAAGCCGACAAAATGTCTAAGTTCCTTCAAGTTCTTTGGCTTCGGAAAATCGTCGACTGCTCGAAGCTTGGCGGGGTCGGGAAGTATGCCGTCCCGCGATACGACGTGGCCAAGAATGGTGAGCTACCGGGCACCAAGACGACACTTCTTGAGGTTGAGTTGAAGTCCGGCGTCAATGAGGCGTGTGAGGACGTGCTCGAGACGATTTAAATGGGTGTCGAAATCGGTGGAAAAGACAACTACGTCATCGAGGTAGCATAAACATGTGTTCCACTTGAGGCCGCGTAAAGTAGTGTCCATCATTCTTTCAAAGGTGGCTGGAGCGTTACAAAGGCCGAAAGGCATAACGGTAAACTCGTATAATCCATCAGGAGTAGCAAATGCTGTTTTCGGCCGGTCAGATGCTTCCATAGGAACTTGCCAGTATCCAGACCGTAAATCCAGCGAAGAGAAGTATTCTGCTCCCTGCAAACAGTCAAGGGCGTCGTCTATTCGCGGTAACGGGTAAACGTCCTTGCGGTTGATCTTGTTTAAACGTCGATAGTCCACACAGAACCGAATGGAGCCGTCCTTCTTCTTAACAAGAACGACCGGTGACGCCCAGGGACTGTTAGAAGGCTGTACAATACCCCGCTGGAGCATGTAAGCAACCTGGTCATCAATAACATGGCGCTCCGACACTGAGACTCGGTGGGGGCGCTGCCGTAGAGGCGTATGGCTTCCTGGGTCAATCTTGTGAGATATGTTCGATGTGCGACTGAGGCCAGAAGCGTGGTTGTCAAAAGAAGTACGAAACTTTTGCAGCAGGTTCACTAACTGGATTCGTTCTGAAGAAGACCTTGCGACATCGATGGAGCAGTGGAAGGCGTCAAGGAGTGACTGGTCAACAACAGAGTCAGAAATGAGTGCGCTGAGGTCCGTAGAAAGTAAACTAGATGGAGCGTCAAAAATGTGACGGGCGTCGATCGGATGCACGTGACCGAGACATTCACCATAGAATAAAGGTAAAGGCCCTTCTAGCGTATTGTACACGAGTGTCTTCGTGACGCCATGGTGGAGAGTAAATAGAGCAATGGGCAGTGTAGAACGCTTGCGTTGATTGAACAGGGCACAGGGCGTAAATAAAACATCACCGTCGGAAATAGCGTCACACGACACCGTCACCAGCAGAGAAGAGCGCGGTGGTACGGTGGTGTCGTCGGAAACAAAAAGTTTATAACACGGCAGGGAGGCCTCGATAGAGTCAACATCAGGAAGTGCAGATAGCTCAAGTTCAGCGCGACAGCAGTCAATGACGGCATCATTATTCACAAGGAAGTCCTAGCCGAGTATCATGTCCGGAGAACACGAGGGCAGTACTACGAATTCGACGATATACACAATCCCTTCGATGACGCCTCGTGTGGTACAGGCTGCGAGAGGTGTTACACTTTATGCGTTAGCCGTTCTAAGAGAGAGGCCGGATAATGGCGTCAGAACTTTGCGGAGTTTGCGGCACAGGTTGATGGAAAGGACGGATAGAGCGGCTCCGGTGTCGACAAGCGCCATGACGACGATACCATCGACTGACACTTAAATGACGTTAGCTGGACAGAGACGAGGGCTTGTGCATGGCGACGGGGACGCAGTTCGTGCCCTGGGGAACTGCGGCCCTTAGTTTTCCTGGTCGGTGGGTCCAGAACGGCGACGCATAGGGGAAAGCGAACGTCGACGTGGAGATGGGGATCGGCGGGCGGGCCATGTGGACGATCAGAAGGAAAGAAAGTGGAAGGAGGGCTTGAAGGCGTAGGAGAAAACTGAGGGTCGAAAGAGGGCATTCGTTGAATGCTCTGAGCAGCCTGGCAACGACGACAATAACGTGCCACGTGGCCAACATCACCACAAGCAAAACATATGGGACGGTTGTCGTAGGTCCACCATTGGTCGGAGTAGACTCCGACTTGCGGCTGGGGGGGCAGAAAACTGCGGCCGAGGTGGTATCGGCATAGGCGGCGGTGAATAGGTCGGCGGCGAAAAGGGCGGCGGCGAATACATAGGCGCTGGCTGGAACGCAGGCTGTCGAGGTCGAGCAACGGCCTCGGCGTACGTCAGAGGTGCGGCGACTGGGGGCGGTTCACGGGCGGGAGGAAGAACTTGTGTGACCTGGTCTTGAATGAAGTCGCGGAGTGTAGATATCAATCTGTGTGGTTGATCGGGTACGCAGGACATCAAAGAGAGCTGACGAGCGACCTCAGCGCGGATAAACTCTTGGATCTTGGAGAGAAGAGGGGCATGGTCTTCTCCTATGCCGAGGGTGGAAAGGCTGGACGAAGAGTCGTCGAGCACCGAGGGACGCCGGGTGGAAAAAAGTTGCCTACGCAACTCGTCAAAACTCTGGCATAACTCGGTCAGTTCAAGGACATTTGGAAAGCGTCATCCTCAATGCCCTTCATGATATGCTTGATCTTGGGCTCTTCGGACATCGACTCGTTGACTCGCTTGCAAAGGTCCAGAACGTCCTCAATATCGCTTGTGAAATTCTCACCAAGCTGCTGGGACCGAGTATGTAAGCGTTGTTCGGCACGGCGTTTGCGTACCTCAGGCCGCCCAAAAACTGGTGTGAGGCTCGTTTTGAAGACCGACCATAAAGGGAGTTCCGCTTCGTGGTTTATAAACCACAGCTTGGCCACGTCCGACAGGTAGAAGGAGACGTAGGCCAACTTGGCGGCGTCATCCCAGTTGTTGTGAGTACTCACTCGCTCGTACATTGAAATCCAGTCGTCAACGTCCTTGTCTTCTGTGCCTGAGAAAACAGGGGGATCTCGCAGACGCAGAAAACCGGCGCAGAGAACAGTAGGCGGTGCCGGTGGAGGAGTTGGAGCGGCGCTTGCGTCGGTAGGCATAATGAATGGTAAAATGCGATTCCGAAGCTCCAGGGTGATCAAAACCCAGCAGACTCCGCCACTTGTAACGGGGTTTATTTGCAGAGCAGAACGCAGAAAGCGAAGCAGTCAGTTGCGTCCGGCCAAGCTCAGCAAGCACGAGCTTATGCTGATGGCGACGCCCCTGATGCGCCGAGAAATGCCGCTGAAGCTCTTCTTCACTACAAGTGTGTCACTGCGTTATGTTGTTTGTATGGTAGCGTGCTAATTAAAATTGATAAAACATTCGGCGGGCGATATCGTCGTCTAAATTAGTTAATAAATGTATGTATGTTGTGTGCTTTGTACCGACCGCGTCTGCTGTGTCCGTTCACTCCAAGTGCGTGGCGTGGCGAGGCGCTCCTTCGCCTCACCGAGACCTCACACACTCCCGCGTTTAATTCACATATAAAATCTATAAAGTGGCTGGGGGCATAGCTGTCGCGGTCGCTCAGTGGTAGAGCATCGAATGCGGCATTCGAAGGTCACAGGTTTGGATCCTGCTCACGGCAACTTATCTTTTCACCCACTTTTCTTCATATTTGCATTACAATTAGGTCTAATATCTTCCCCTATACTTTCCTCGGCATTATTGTCTGTTAGATCTCATTATATATATATATATATATATATATATATATATATATATATATATATATATATATATATATATATATATATATATATATATATATATATACAGAGGACCGAGGACCGAAAATCCATCTCCACCACGTATGACGTTTGGGTTGAGACAGCTTTTATTCAGCCAAAGGCTCAGCAGCGAACGGGCAGTCTGAGACTGAGCGCACACACACCCGATGATGAATGTAAAGATGAGGACAGGGACCCAGATGGATGATGATAATTAGGATATTGCATATATGAGAAGAAGCGCATAATGAATGCCCACACTAATTCCCCCCACATCGACGCGGCCAACCTGGTCGTAGCAAGTCAATGCGGCAGAGAACGTGGCCTGAAGGGTTTCATGCGAAACACGTGCACGATCTCTGTGGTGCAGTGACGGCGGTCTGTTGGGACGACAAGTGGGGTCACACGATAATTAACGGGTGAAGTGTGCTCAATAGCTATGTAAGGCCTAATGATATTTGGCTGAAACTTGTCGCACAGAATGCGGGTGTACGAATAGGTGTGAACACGAGCACGTCGTCACCAGCTCGGAAGAGTACGAGGCGATGAGATGCGTCATAAATGACTTTTCGATCTTGCTGTCGCGCTTCCGTGTTGATGCGGGCACGATCGCGATACCAGGCTAGTCTTCAAATGTACTCCTCGCTGGAAGACGGAGACGAGTTAACGTCACTGTTGAAAAAGGAAACGTCGAGGAAGAAAGTAGGGGAACGTTCATAAACGAGGTAGAACGGCGAATAACTGGTGGTGCGCTGAATGGCCGTGTTGTAAGCAAAGGTGAGGAATGGTAGGAGACTGTCCCAGTTTTTGTGATCTGGACTGATGTAGATGGCTATCATATCAGCTAGAGTACGGTGAAATCTCTCAGTGAGACCGCTGGTCTGAGGGTGGTTGCTTGAAGCTGTCTTGTGTGTTATTCCAGAGGCGCGCAATACTTCATTTAACACTTCTCACAGGAACACCCTTCCACGGTCTCTCAGCAATACACGAGAGGCTCCGTGGTGCATAATGATGGCGTGCAGAACGAAGTCGGCAACTTCCGAAGCAGAGGCAGTAGATACAGACGTCTCCGCGTAGCGTGTCAAGTGGTCTACGGCTGTCACTATCCATCGTTTGCCAGTAGATGTGACGGGAAAAGGGCCGTAAAGGTCAATACCTACAACCTCAAATGGCGTTGTGGGGCACGCGATCAGCTGTAGAGGCCCGGCCGGTGCAATTGTTTGGATTTTACGACGCTGGCACGGCACACAGGAACCGACTTAGCGCGCGATGCTAGTAGAAATACCGGGCCAGTAGAAGCGATTTCGAATGTTATCGTGAGTTTTTTGAATACCAAGATGTCCGGCAGTCAAGTCATCGTGGGAGGCTTTAAGCACTTCAAGTCGAAGAGAGTGTGGTAACACGGTAACCCAGCGTTGACCATCAGGGTGGTAGACGTGACGGTACAGAACTCCATTCTCCAGCTTGAATCGCAGAGTTGACGACGATGCCACGCGTTAAGTGTATGGGAAGTTCCTGAGAGCTGGTCCATAATACGCCTACAGTACGGATCAGACAACTGGCAGGAGTGAAGTGTGCGCTTGTCGTCCGATAATAGCTGGTCTATTGAGGCGAGCGCAGGCGCTGCACTAGATGTGACGGATGCACTTTGACCGATGCTGAGCTGGGCACTTGGTAGCGGGCAGCGCGAAAGGGCGTCGGCGTCTTGGTGTTTTCTACCTGACTTGTAAACGATATCGAAGTCATACTCCTGTAAACGTAGAATCCACCAACCTAAGCGTCCAGACAAGTTCTTCAACGTGGAAAGCCAGCATAGGGCGTGGTGATCGGTAACGATCGTGAAATGACGGCCGTGGAGGTAGGGACAGAACTTTTGCACTGCCCAGACCACAGCCAAGCACTCCTGCTCAGTTATGGTATAGTTCTTCTCGGTCGCGGTTAATACTCTACTGGCATACGCAACTACCCTCTCTTGTGAAGAAGTGTCGCGTTGGAGCAGAACGGCACCTATACCACGGCCGCTAGCGCCCGTATGTAGGATGGTCGGTGGGGCCTCATCAAAGTGGCGGAGTACCGGTTCGAACGTGAGGGCACACTTTAACAGGTCGAATGCCGTTTGACATTCTCCCGACCACAGAAAGGACACGTCAGAAGCAAGAAGCTGGTGCAGTGGAGCCTTTATTGATGCGAAGTTTCGTATAAAACGGCGAAAATGGGAGGCGAGACCAAGAAAACTTCGCAACTCCTTCGGCCTTTCGGGGTGCAGAAAGCGAAGCACTGCAGCAATTTTGTCCGGATCAAGCTGAATTCCGTATTTGCTCACGACGTGGCCCAAAAGCTTGATAGCTTTTGTGGCAAAACTGCATTTTTTCGTGTTGAGTTGGAGACCAGCGGCGGCAAGGCACGTCAGAACGTCATCCAAACGTTGCCGGTGCTGAGGAAACGTTGGCGATAAAATGACGATGTCGTATAAGCAGCAGAGACAGGTCTTCTATTTAAGGCCACGCAGCACGGTATCGATCATGCGCTCAAATGTAGCGGGTGCGTCGCACAGCCCGAAAGGCACAACGTTGAATTCGTAGAGCCCTTCGGGGGTTGCCGAATGCCGTTTTCTCTTTATCCTCTTCGTGCATAGAAATTTGCCACTATCCGGAACGCAGGTTGAGGCCGGAAAGGTATTTTGCGCCTTGTAGAGAATCAAGGGCGTCGTCGATGCGAGGCATTTGGTACAGATCCTTGCGAGCGATCTTGTTGAGTGCCCTGTAATCGACGCAAAAGCGCACGGAGCCACCCTTCTTGCGAACCAGAACCACAGGCGACGACCAAGGGCTAGATGAAGGGCGAATTACCTCTCGTTTGAGCATGTCAACTACGTTTTCTTCGATGAGTTTTCTCTCAGCAGGAGACACGCGGTACGGCCGCCGGCGTACAACAGATGTTACGACTGTGTGGATTCGATGCGTTATAGTAGTAGTGCGGCCCATCGTGGAGTAAACGTCGAAGAAACTTGCGTGTTTCTTTAACAAAGCAAGTAGCTGTTGCGTCTGTGAAGGTGTCAAGTCGTCGCTAATGGCTGCAGTAAAGGCGGAAAAAGAAGCAGGCTTACTCCTAGGGCTGTCGTTGGAGGAGACGGCATGAAGTGGCACGACGCACGCAGGCTCGGGATCCGTCACACAGGCCACCGTGGTGTTCTGGGGAACTTGAATTTTTTTCGGATGTTGTATTCACGGTGGTGACAAGTGCGGAACCATTAATAAACCTAACTACACCGGAAGCGAGAATGATGCCTTTACCGACGCAACTAAATGATGGTGAGACCACGACGTCGCCATGGTCGATGTCCTAGGAGGTATTAGCTGCAATCCGCTCTTGACCTGGTGGTAATTCGGTATCTTCCGCAGCTGTCAAACGAAGTGGTATCTGGGGGTCGTCGTTGAGCGTGCAGTCCGTGTCGGTGAGGTCGACGACGCGTTGGCCAGAGCAAACAGCCGCGGAGGCAGAAGAAAGAAAATTGCACCCAAAAATTAATTGGTGAGAGCAGTCAGTCAGGATGGCGAACTGAATGTGGTGCCGGATACCGTCAATAGAAACGCGGGCTGTACAGAAAGCGGAAGGGCGAATGGTATACCCCTGCGCAAAAACCAACGTGGGTCCATCGTAGGGGCCGGGTCATCACTTTTTTCAGACGTTGGCCTAAATCGACGCGCATAACGGAAAATGCCACACCCGTGTCCACCAGAGCATCCACGTACACTCCTTCCACTACCACCGAAATTATGTTGCACGGGCCTGATGGAGGAATATCAGTCCTAATTCGGAATGCAGTTTTTCCCCCAGAAACTGCATCACTTGGTTTTCCGAATGACTGGTAGTGACGAATGAGGCAGGCCAAAGTGAGGAGGAGGAGCGGCGAAAGGGTGATGGTGAACGGCGTCTGGAGTTCCGACTGTTCCGAGGTGCACTCGATACGGGCGGAGAGGGAGACCAGCGTATAAGTTGATGAATCGCGTTGACCTTAAGAGTAAAAGTATCTCGTTCACGCATGTCGTAACCGCGGCGCTCGTCTTGCTGGCGCTTGCGGCAGAAACGAGAAATGTGGCCGCGATACCTACAGCAATAGCAAACTGGGCGAGATAAGCGCCAGAGGGAAGGGTAGAAACCATGCGGAGTTACTGAAGAGAGTGCGGTCAGGTGTGCAGAGGAAGGGTCAGGCGCGATCGAACGAAAGTTGAGGGGAGAAGCGGCAGCGACGGACACGTACGATGACAGCGGCAACGTCGTCTTTACCTCGCTGGGAGGCATAGCAGCGATATGCGCGTAGGTTCGAATGGGCTGAGACGAGGGTGACTGGACGTGAGCCGGAGAGTTCAGAGATGTCAGTTCCTCCCTGATAATGTCGCGTAATGCCGCTCCAGTAGACTGTGGAGAACATGGTGGAGAAGGTGTGAAACCCATGTTCTGCAACTCTTCACCTATTAGTTCTCTTAACAGGTCATGGAGAGGTCTGTTAGATTGTTCGCCTATGTCTGGTTGTAGACGAACCGAGTCCAGAGTATCGAGGCGTTGACATGTGTTACGACGTCGGCTATGGTAGCCGGGTTCTGATAAACCAGGGCATTGAAGGCAACAGGGCCTATACCCTTCAAAATGTGGCGTACTTTGTCGGACTCCGGCATAGATGAATTGGCCCGCCGGCAGAGTGCAAGAACGTCCTAGATGTATGACGTGTACGATTCACCGGAATGTTGTTGGCGAGTGTCGAGGGTTCTCTTTGCGACTGTGGACCGAATGGCCGGTGTGCCGAAAACGTGACGGAGCTGCTGCTCGAAGGTCACCCAGTCGGGTATGTCGATGATGTGGTTAAAGTACCACGTCTTCGCCACACCGGTCAAGTAGAAAGAGACGTAACGGATCTTGGCGCAATCATCCCAGCGATAACCAACACTCACGCGACTGTACTCTTCAAGCCAGTCCTCCACGTCTTCGCCGCGACGACCGGCGAAGAGAGGGGGATCATGCTGGTGGCTGTGTACGTAAACAGGAGGCGCGGCTGAAGACTGTGGGGGAGAGATGGCAGCAGTTGTGGTAGCAGCGACGGCAGGCTCGTTCTGTGACATGCTGCCAGAAAGGGGGGTAATCGGAGGCCTGAACGCAGCTACAGGGAGTCGAGTGAGGTGGTAGAGGACCGAGGACCAATAATCCATCTCCACCACGTATGACGCCTGGGTTGACACAGCTTTTATTCAGCCGAAGGCTCTGCAGCGAACGGGCAGTCTCAGACTGAGCGCGCACACACCCGATGATGATTGTGAAGATGAGGACAGGGACCCAGATGGATGATGATAATGCATATATGAAAAGAAGCGCATAATGAATGCCCACAATATATATATATATGAATATATATATATATATATATATATATATATATATATATATATATATATATATATATATATATGGGAAAGAAGTGTATACCTAAGGGCTCATTTTTCCGTGTTGTGACACAATATTAATGAGATCTAACAAGCAATAATGCCAAGGAATGTATAGGGGAAGTTATTAGAACAAATGGAATTTAAATAAAAAGAAAGAAAAGTGGGTGAAAAAATAAGCAGCCGTGAGCAGGTATCGAACCTACGACCTTCGAATAACGTGTTTGATAGCACGATTTTCTGCACCTGTCAGCAACTCATTCCGCCAATTCATACACTGCACGCTCACGATACAACAGCGCATCAGGCACTACTACAGAGAGAAGACGCGCCTTGGTCGCCTCTTAGACTTGAAGAACGTTCATATAGTATCAGGATTGCTCGACGGTGTACCTGAGGAGATCGAAAGGTGCCTCGTTGGATTGACGCTCACCACCCCGGCCAAGTGGCTTGCTGCTGCACTTCAAGCGGAAGACTCTGTCCGCAGAGATGCTTCCCAACACTCGTCAAAGCGACAGCTGATGCATTGAGAGTCTCATTCTACGCCACCATGGATCCCTGCAGGATCGATTCGCACCCCTCAAAGTGAGTGCTGATATTGTGCATCCGCAGGTTTGCCGAATCAGTTTCACTGGCGCAATAAGTGCCCTCGTCTTGATGTGGTGTCTGCTCTAACTGACGACCAGGAAAACAAAGAGGGTGGCCCAAAGCTTCATTAATACGTTTTGATGCTCTTGTGAACGGACACATGGTGAACGCAACTCTGGATACAGGAGCGACGATTACCTGTATCACGAAGTTGTGTTAAAAAACTCAAGGTGCAAATGCTCAAGGATCCATGCATTAGTGTCCAACAAGTCATCTCAACCACAAAAACTTAGGGCCACGTACACATACAGTTGGAAATATGGAAGATAAAACGGGCAGTCCAAGCACGCGTTCTGCCAGGTATGAAGACTGAATTCTTGCTTGACAACTCCTCCTTTTTCGACCTTTCACTGGATTTTAACACGATGACTTTATTTCAAGAAAAGAAAGCTCTGCAAAATTTCTTTTAAACTCAAATGTGTGTCTTCAGCGCCGATACAACCTCACTCCAAGCCGTTGATACCATGCACCTTCCTCCATCGCAGTAAGTTGCTTTGAGAGAGGGGCTTCACAGTTATGAGGATATTTTCTCAAAGTATCAGATGGACTTCGAACTTATCGCGGATGAATGACATTGCATTGCCCTTAGCAACAACGTCCCTATCCACAGACCACCGTATAGATGCTGCCCCGCAGACAAAGAGGAAATTTCAGGCAAGTGGACTTACTTCTCAAGCAAGGTGTAGTGCGTTCATCTTTTTCACCATACGCGGCTCCCGTCATCCTTGCAGAGAAAAAGGTGAAGGACGTACGCGTTTATGCATTGATTATCGAAAGCTTAACTCTGTCACTGTGCCTGACTACCATTCTATCCCCCGTATAGACGATTTTCTAGACTACTTGGTAAAATGGAAATATTTTTCGACATTGGATATCACATCAGGCTACTGGCATGTCAAATTGAACCCAGAGGACATCCCCAGAACAGCTTTCGTCACGTCGAATGGCCATTATGAGTACTTTTATATGCCTTTCGGTTTGAGAAATGCTGCTGCTACGTTCGAGAGAGTTGTGAAATTAGTTATCATAAAACATAACTTGAAGAATGTCGTTAATTATTTTGATGACCTCGTAGTCTTCTCCGACACATTTACTGAGCACCTACAGCACCTCCAAGCTCTACTGCATGCCCTAAAAATAGAGAATATAAAACCTAAACAGAAGAAGTGCCATATTGCCCAAGATTCTATTGAATATCTGGGTCACAGAGTGTCGCAAGGTACAGTATCGCCTAAACGAAGAAATATAGAAGCTTTATTGCGATTACCAAGACCGCAATCCCCGAAAGGGCTTCAGCGTTTTAAGTACCACCAATGTTTACAGCCAATTTACACCGCACTTCAGTGGCATAGTTTTCCCAGTTACGAAGCTTTTGAAGAAGGACGCACCATGGAAATGGGATTCCTCTTGTGAACAAGCTTTTGAGAAAACTAAATACTGTCTGACCAAAGAACAAATTTTACGTATTTTTCTTGCGAGAAACCATGCATTCTTTATTGCGATGCATCTAAAGTAGGCGCAGGTGCAGTTCAGAAGCAACGAAATCATGATGGTAAAGAACATCCCGTTGCCTATCATTCGTGCAAGCTACTCATGCACGAATTAAATTATGCCATTACTGAGCTCAAATACCTCGCTATACTTGACGCTGTTGACACGTGGCACTGCCATTTCAATGGACGACTATTCACTGTTGTTACCGATCATGCTGCTTTACAATGGCTCAAAAACATAAGAAATCCCCACGGCCGACTCTTTCGATGGTGTTTGAAGCTGTCGATGTATGACGCTAACATTCGACATAAGAAAGGCAGCGAAAACATCGAGGCGGACGCATTTTCGCGGAGCCCTATGGTTCAACTCTTTCGTTATCATAACTTCAAACTTACCAGGATGACCGCCCTCGCTGCAAGTACACAACGAAAAACGGGGTCACTATCGTGACACGTAAAGGAATTCGCAAAGTGTACGTTCCTCTCAAGCTTCGACTGGGCCTCCTGCAGAAAGAACACTGTCAGTTTGAACACGTCGGAGTAAACAAAACTCTGGGCTCGTTGTCATCATCCTACTATTGGCCTTAAATCACCGAAGATGTTTCATCTTACGTCTGCCACTGTAATATATGTCAGCGTTCAAGAAGCCGAAAACCAAGAGATTCGGATCTCTCGAGTCCCTACCACCTGCAGAACAACCCTTTGATCTTTTAGCAATGGACACTATAGGTGGCTATTCTGGATACGGCTCGAGAAAGAAGTTTATTCACTTGGCGATCAACCACGCTACGTGGTATATCTGGGCGTTTCCCCACAAGAAGGAAACTTGTGACGCATACATTTCGTGCGTGACCACCATCTTTGCTGTAGGAAAGCCGAAGAAGTTCCCATCTGATTGCGCGCCAGCTTTCACAGCTGGAAAATCCAAGCACTTCCTGAAACGCAGCAGTGTCCACCATTTGTTCCCCTCCTCCCAACACCCTCAAAGCAACGACATGAACGAACGTACGAATCAGACTATTGTAAGCCGGCTAAAGTGCAAAATCAATGAGAAACCGCAGAAGTCTTGTGTCAAACATCTTTCGGATGTCTTCGATATTTACAACAGAACCCCACATGAAGTGACACGATATCCACCATCGTACTTTGTGTATGGAATCCTTTCATACGACACAATTTTAGATGAATCAATGGATATTGTGCAAGAAGCAAGGAAAAGTGCAGTCAAGAACACGCTTGCCTACCATGAGAAGAACAAGATCATCTACGACAAAAACTTCCTACCACTATATCTGCAATCTGGCGAATTGGTTTTCTACGAAACACCTTGGCACCCAAACTAAGGAAAGCTCAGTTCGCTCATGGAAGGACATTACACAATCTTTCGCAGAGTCTCTCCTGTGAACCATGAGATCGACCGATACGTGGCACCGTTAAGCAGAACTACTGACATCGTGCACGTTAGCAAACTGCGTCGCTACTATTGTCCCAATAAGTTGACGCTCTCTCGGGGGAGGGGGAAACGCGTGACGGTTCACGGGTGAAAGGAAGATGAGGCAGAGGAAGAGTTAGAGAAAACTCTTGTTCTGACTGACGCCATGTCCCATACGTTACACACACACAACGTGTTCAAACTGACAGTGACTCATATATATATATATATATATATATATATATATATATATATATATATATATATATATATACATATATATATATATATATATATATATATATATATATATTGTTACGACCTCAGTAGGCGTCTGGGGGTTTATTGATACACGGTTCGAGGGACGAGCCGTATCGGCGCAGGCAGATGATGATGATCTTCTTCTTCCACACCCCTTGCTTCTTTTTCCTTCTTCGTCCGGCACATACGTGGCGTAACATTTCCCCCCTCGCAGACAAAGCGCGCCGCGCGTTTCATGCAGTGTCGCGTTGACTGAAAGGCTTCAGGCGAGCGACATGCGTGACCTCTGTCTTTCTGGAACGTCTCCCGCTAGCTGTAAGACGTGCGATGCGGTAGTCGACTGCGCTCAGGCGGTCAAGGATAACAAAAGGTCCGATGTAGTGCGCGAGCAGTTTTTGGCACAAGCCACGTTTGCGTAAAGGCTTCCACACCAACACGAGATCTCCCGGAATATATGTGGCCTGCCGGTGCTTGCTGTCATAACGAACTTTCGATCTGTCTTGCGAGGCTATTGTACGTAAACGAGCAAGACGACGAGCTTCTTCGGCGAGACAAAGAGTTTCTGCTAGGGAGATTTCTGATTGGTCCCGATCAGAGAAGGAAAATATTGTATCCAGAGTATAACGGGGGGGTCGAACATAGAGGAGGAAGAACGGGCTGTAGCCGGTGGTCTCATGTTGGGAAGTATTAAACGCGTATGTGACGAACGGCAAGACATCGTCCCAGTTCTTGTGGTTCGAAGCAACGTACATAGAAAGCATATTCACCAGTGTTCGAATTGTTCGCTCGACGAGACCATTCGTCTGCGGGTGATAAGGCGTCGAGTGTCTGAGCTCTGAGCCACACATACGGAGAAGTTGTTCGACAACGTCTGCCGTGAATTGACGTCCACGGTCACTTATGATGACGCGAGGGGGCCCATGACGCAGTATGATAGAATGGAGAAGGAAGGACGACACTTGACCAGCAGTCGCGGATGGCAGGGCAGCAGTCTCGCAGTACCGAGTAAGATGGTCAGCACATACCACAATCCATCTGTTGCCTTTCGATGAACGCGGAAAAGGGCCCACCAGGTCAATGCCAATTTGTTCGAACGGAGAACTGGGAGGCGTCACAGGTTGTAGATGTCCGGCCGGAGCTGCTGAGAGAGATTTGTGCGCCTGGCATTGCGCACAACTGGCCACGTACAACTCAACTGACTGGCGCATACGTGGCCAGTAGAAGCGTTCCTGGGTACGATGAAGAGTGCGCGTCGTTCCGAGGTGACCTGAAGTGGCGTCATCATGCATGGCGTACAAAACAGATGACCGTAGTGCCTCTGGAACCACCAGCAGGAAGCGGGAACCGGTGCCGGAGATGGATTTCTTGTACAGTAGACCATCACGGACGCAAAAGCGGCTTTCCGGAGTGGATGCTTGTGCGATCACGAATAACGGATTCAAACTCACGTCCTTCCGCTGCTCAGTTTCAAAGGTGGCCTTATCCGGGAACGCTGGTGCTACGGACGCAATCAGATGATCGAAATCGTCAGCGTCGCAAACTGTAGCATCAACTGGCATCCTTGAAAGGCAGTCTGCGTCCGCGTGTTTCCTGCCGCTCTTGTACGATACCGTGAAGTTGTACTCTTGCAGCCGGAGGGCCCAGCGTGCTAGACGGCCTGACGGATCCCGAAGGTTGATAAGCCAGCACAAAGAATGATGATCCGTAACTACTTGGAAAGGACGACCGTATAGGTATGAGCGGAATCGCTGCACAGCGAAGACGAGTGCAAGGCATTCTTGTTCGGTCACAGTGTAATTGCGTTCCGGCTTACTTAAAGTACGACTGGCATATGCGATTACGTGTTCCACTTGATTACATCGCTGTATGAGGACTGCACCTATGCCAATGCCGCTTGCGTCGGTGTGAACTTCAGTCGCCGCAGAAGGATCGAAGTGCCGCAGGATAGGCTGCGACGTGAGCAAGAACTTCAGTTGGTTGAAAGAAGTTTCACAATCAGGAGTCCATTCAAAACTAGCACCTTGGCGGAGAAGACAGGTCAGTGGAAAGGCAACTTCTGCAAAGGCGGGAATAAATCGGCGAAAGTAAGAGCAGAGGCCCAAGAAGCTCCGAAGCTCCTTCACTGAGCCAGGTGGTTTAAAAGCTCTAACAGCCGCCGTCTTATTCGGGTCGGGCCTGATGCCATCCTTGTTGACGAGATGTCCCAGCACCAGTGTTTGTCGAGCTCCGAAATGACACTTCTTTGCATTAAGAACCAAGCCAGCATTTCGAATACATTTCAAAACCAGCTCTACCCTTTCGTTATGTTCACTGAATGTACGCCCGAAGATAACAACGTCGTCAAGATAACACATACAGATGTTCCACTTCAGGCCGCGCAGAATGGTGTCCATGAATCTTTCAAATGTAGCGGGCGCGTTACATAGACCAAAAGGCATCACGTTAAATTCATATAGTCCATCCGGAGTAACGAAAGCCGTCTTTTCTTTGTCCATTGAATGCACAGGTATTTGCCAATAGCCTGAGCGTAAGTCTATGGACGAAAAGTAGGATGCTGAATGGAGGCAGTCTAGAGCGTCATCAATGCGTGGGAGAGGGTAGACATCTCTCTTTGTGACGGAGTTTAGACGGCGATAGTCCACACAGAATCTCCAGGTACCATCCTTCTTTTTGACTAGAATCACGGGAGCCGCCCAAGGACTCGATGATTCTCGAATGACACCCTTCTGCAGCATATCACGCACTTGTTCATCAATTATCTTGCGCTCAGACGGCGACACTCGGTAGGGTTTCTGGCGGATGGGCTGTGCTGTTCCCGTGTTTATCCTGTGGAGAATCCGAGACGCGGGAATCGAGGGCGCATGGTCATGGGAAAAATCGAAAATCGCCACGTATTTCGACAAAACGTCCAGAAGCATGCGGCGTTTGTCAGTAGTAAGTGACTTGTCGATCATAGGTAAAAGTTTTGAATCGGCCGTAGAAGTATTGGCTGAGGCCCCACCTGGAGCATCACTGAGGGCAGCCACTGCCATCGGTGAGTATGTTTTGAACTTGGCAAGCTTCAGTCCTCCTGGTAGAACCACCGACTCAGCTGAACAGTTTACCGCCCATAGTCCTGTGCGTCTTTGAACGAGTGACACTATGCAATGCGGCACCAATGTGTTCTTCTTAATGCAACTGAGATGAAAGGGCTCCACTAATGCGTCGAACGCACTGTCACTGTTTTCAATGCGTGAAGAGTATACAGGAACACAGACTGCAGAGAATGCCGGCACAATGCTATCTTCACTGACCCGGAGCGCACCGTGCTCCCTGTCTGAATTCTCTAATAGTTCTCCAGGGGCAGCATCACATATGTACACCTCTCCATTTCTACAATCAACAGTGGCGCCACACATTCGAAGGAAGTCAATCCCCAGGATTATGTCGTGTGTGCTCCTTGGAAGAATCGTAAACTCTGTGACAAACACTTGATCACCCAAGCACACTTCTGCGGTACAGACACCAATGGGACACAGCGAGTTACCACCAACGCCACAGAATGTTGTTGCCTTCTCCCACAAAAACATCACCTTTTGTCCTAAACGGTGTTTAAAAGCAGCACTCATAATCGAAACTGTAGCACCAGTATCCACCAAAGCCATCGTACACACACCATCAACAAAAACTTCTACCTTGTTCTTGAACATCAACACAGACGGGGGTATTTCGTTTTGCAGCAAGTCACCAGCGACCTCACCCCCATCGGCCGCACTGTTTAGTTTTCCTGATGTGGTGACGATGGGCGGCGCCGTGGCGATGGAGACCGGTGGGATCGAGGCGCAGGAGGTGGCGTCACACTTCGATCAGAGGCAGGGGAGTTGTTGCGCCAGTGTCCGTGCCAGAAGCTGCTGCCGGGTCTTGA